>NW_027062618.1:1689742-1794602 GCF_032884065.1 Artemia franciscana
CGTAACGAACTTCTATATTCGTATGTTTTTATTATGTATATGAGAGGGTTTGTCCCCTCGTCAATACCTCGCTCTTTACACTAAAACTCAAATTTTATCCCAATTCTTTAAGAATGACTCCTGACTCAAAAAGGTGTAAGAATAAATAGTTGAAATTAATAAAATTACTTTAGCGTAAAGAACGAGTTTTTAGAATGAGGTGAACCCCACATAAGCGTAATAATTTCCGTTCGTCTTAAGCTTTAATGCTTCTCCTTACTTTCAGTTGAAAAAACTTTTTTATATTTATTTTTTCATTTTTTTTATAAAAAAAAGTGCTAAGGAATACTACGCCCCCTTCATGGAAATTCTCTTCTCCCCTGACAAATTCCTCCACTTCCTCCAAATTCCCCCCACATAAGCCCTTCACCTCACGCCCTCCCCCTCCAACCGAAAATCTCATGACAGTATCTGTATATTCCCAAATTACCATTACTATATGTAAACACTGGTCAAAGTTTGTAACTTGCAGCCCCTCCCACCGGGACTGTGGGGGAGTAATTCGTCCCCAAAGGCATAGTTATTAGGTCTTTTGACTATGTTGAATAAAATGGCTATCCTAGAAAATTGATCCGGTGATTTTGGGAGAAATGAGCGTGGGAGGGGGAATAGGTGCCCTCCAATTTCACTTAAAAAGGGCATTAGAACTTTTACTTTTCGTTAGAATAAGCCCTCTCGCTACATTCTAGGACCACTAGGTCGATACGATTACCACTGGGAAAAAAAACAACAACAAAAACAAAAATACAAACAAATAAACACGCATCCGTGAAAAAAATACACAATTCTACACTTTTCTAGATAGCAGCTTGAGACTTCTGCTATAGGGTTCTCTGATACACTGAATCTGATGGTGTGATTCCGTTAAGATTATATGAAGTTTAAGGGTTGTTTTCTCCTATTTTCTAAAATAAGACACATTTTCTCAGGCTCGTAACTTTTAATGGGTAACACTAAAATTGGTGAAACTTATATATTTAAAATCAGCGTTAAAGTTTGATTCTTTTGATGTAACTATTGGTATAAAAATTCCGTTTTTTAGAGTTTTGGTTACTATTGAGCCGGGTCGCCCCTTACTACAGTTCGTTACCACGAACTGTTTGATATATGAGACTGTGTGCTGGCGCAAGTTTGGAAGACTGTTAGTCATAGAGGTACCATAGAAGAGAATCTACAAGAGGGACAGCAAAGCCACTACAACCGGAGTTACCACTCCTAGTGAATTTTTATGCTGCCTAGTGATTTTCGATTTTCTTCTGGCTAGTGATCTATAGTGATTTTTGTTCTAAAACTAGTGATTTTTCACGATCTGGTACTTACATTCATAATTCAATCGAATAAATCATACAGGGAGCTAACTAATTAAAACGAAAACACACAATAGTGGGCCATTACACTTCCTAATATCTTCCAAATTAGTATTCATGTAAATATACCGCCTTTGAAACTTCCGATTTTGCACCATATCTCGTCACAAACAAGTACAAAGTAGAACCAATAGGGAAAATCTTTTCAAGACAGTGGAAATCAATTCATTTGATTTTGATTTTCCCTGTTGTTTTTACTTTGTATTTGTTTCTTATTAAATAAAAAAACTAGTTTTTTTTAACTGAAAACAAGGAGCGACATTAAAACTTCCAAAACGAACAGAAATTACTCCGTGTATGAAAGGGGCTGAACCCTTCTCTACGCCCCGCTCTTTACCCTAATGTTTGATTCTTTCTCTCAATTCTACTTTATTAAACAGTAAACAACTTTAGAATGTTTAGCGAAGCGGAGCGTTGAGAAAGGAACAGCCTCTAACATACACGGATTAATTTCTGTTCGTTTTAAGTTTTAATGTCGCTCCTTACTTTCAGTTAAAAAAAACTAGTTTTTTTATTTAATTTCTGAACGTTTTTGAATTAATGCATGTTTGATTTTGGCTCTCCACCCATAAATTATTAAAATGACTAGAATGACTTTTTTGGCTAGATGGCTTTCTCTTAGTTTTGATCAGACGATTTTGAGAAATAAGGGGTGGAGGAGAAGGCCTAGTTGCCCTCCAATTTTTTGGTTACTTAAAAAGGCAACTAGAACTTTTAATTTATAACGAACGTTTTTATTAGTAAAAAATATACGTAACTTAGGAGTTAACCAACATATATATTTTTATTATGTATATGAGGGGGTTTGTCCCCTAGTTAATACCTCCCTCTTTACACTAAATCTTAAGTTTTGTCCCAATTCTTTAAGAATGACCCCTGAATCAGAAAGACGTAGAAAAAATAGTTGGAATTACTAAAAATACTTAGGCGTAAAGAGCGAGGTATTTATGAGGAGAAGAACCCCTCATATGCGTAATAATCTCTGTTCATTTTTATTGTTAATGCTGCTCCCTACTTTCAGTCGAAAAAGCTTTTTTCATGTTTATTTTTACATTGATTTTTTTAATAGTAATGCTAGAAAATCCTGCGCCCCTTCATTGAATTTCTCTTCCCCGATGGCATATTCCTCGAAGGAATATTTTCAAACATAGCCCCCTCCCCTCAAACCCCCCTCCCCCAAACCAAAAAATCCCCCTGAAAACGTTTGTACTCTTCCCAATAACCATTACTGTATGTAAACACTAGTTAAAATTCGTAGCTTGCAGCCCCTCCCCTGGGGACTGTGGGGGAGTAAGTCATCCCCAAAGACATACTTATTATAGTTTTTGACTATGCTGAACAGAATGGCTATCTCAAAATTTTGATCTGTTGACTTAAGAAAAATGAGTGTGGGAGGGGGCCTAGGTGCCCTCCAGTTTTTCGGTCACTAATAAAAGGTACTATAATTTTTCATTTCCCTTAGAATGAGCCCCCTTGAGACATTCAAGGACCATTTGGTCGATGCGATGAACCCTGGAAAAAACAACAAATAAATACGCACCCGTGATCGGTCTTCTGGCAAAAAATACGAAGTTCCACATTTTTGTAGATAAGAGCTTGAAACTTTTGCAACAGGGTTCTCTAATACGCTGAATGTGATGGTGTGATTTTCGATGGTGTGATGACTTTTAGGGGGCGTTTCCCCATATTTTCCAAGATATCGCAATTTTTCCCAGGCTCGTTACTTTTGATGACAAAGACTTAAATAAAAGACAAAAACTTATATATTTGAAATCAGCATGAGATTCCCATTCTTTTGATGTATCTTTTATTATCAAAATTTTGTTTTTTAGAGTTTCGTGTACTATTGAGCCGGGTCGCTCCTTACTTCCGTTCATTACCACGAATTGTTTGGTGGAAAGGCAGTATGGTCTTCGTCGCTATTTTTACCATATCACATATAGACCTTAGAGTGTTATCGTCAAGACTCAATATGGTGAGCCTCGATAATCGTAAAATTGCAAAAACAGTCTATAGTTGCTGCTTCATAAAATTTGTTCAGGTCAAATTTTTTCTTCATGAGATTTCTTACTCTCTATAACCTGTCAGCTCCAAATTTAATTTTCAAACAGCTGGTAACGAACTGTAGTAAGGAGCGACCCGGCTCAATAGTAAACGAAACTGTAAAAAACGGAAGTTGGATGCTAAAAGATCCATCAAAAGAATTGGATTTTTATTCTGATTTTAAGTATATGAATTTCATCAAATTTAGTCTTTTTCATAAAAAGTTACGAGCCTGAGAAAATTTGCATTACTTTGGAAAATAGGAGGAAAAATTCCTTAACAGTCATAGAATCTTAACGAAAATTACACCATCGCATTCAGCGTATCAGAGAACCCTCTAGCAAAAATTTCAAGCTCTTATCTACAAAAATGTAGAATTTTGTATTTTTTGCCAGAAGACAGATCACGGGTGCGTGTTTATTTGTTGTTTTTTTTTCTTTTCCCCAGGGGTCATCGTATCGACTAAGTGGTCCTAGAATGTCGCAAGAGGGCTCATTCCAACGGAGTTGAAAAGTTCTAGTGGCCTTTTTAAGTGACCAAAAAATTGGAGAGCACCTAGGCCCCCTCCTACCCTGATTTTTTTCTCGAAGTCAATAGATAAAAATTTTGAGATAGCCATTTTGTTCCGCATAGTCGAAAACCATTATAAATATGTCTTTGGGGATGACTTACTCCCCACAGTCCCCGGGGGAGGGTCTGCAAGTTGCAGACCAGTGTTAACATACAGTAATGGTTATTGGGAAGTGTATAGACGTTTTCATGGGGATTTTCTTGGTTTGGGGGGGGGGGGGTTGAGAGGAGGGGGCTATGTGGGAGGATCTTTCCTTGGAGGAATATGCTTATTTTTACTGTTTAATAAAGTAGAATTGAGAGAAAGAGTCAAACTTTAGCGTAAAGAGCGGGGCGTTGAGAAGGGAACATCCTCTTTCATACACGGAATAATTTCTGTTCGGTTTAAGTTTTAATGTCGCTCCTTACTTTTAGTTAAAAACAACAACTAGTTTTTCTATTCAGTTTTGTTAAAAGTGAAACTTTTAAAAGTGGAGTGGATATGAATAAACCCTCTTATGCTTATGCAAATAGAACAGGAATATAGTAATTGAAAAATAAGAAGGTAGATATACATTAAATATTATTTTTTGAATGAAGAAAGAAATTAATCAAAAAGAAAATAGGAATTAGTACTTTTAGTACAAGATTTGTAATAGGGCCTATAACTAGATAGGTTAAATCGATTGTTGCTTGATGATTGAAGTCGGTTGGGAGTAAGAAGGGGGGGGTATCTGCTCTAGGAATTGTTTAATGCTTTTAGTTTTGATTCTAATATCTAAGCAAAACTCTAATAATTCTCCTATTTATCTTATTTTTAATTGAATTGCATAATAAGCGCAGATAAAGTCCAATTTCTACAAGTTTGGGGTTCATGCACTAATACAGAAAATTTCTAGCGCCCTTTTTATGTAATAAAAAATATTGGATGTAAGTAACGCCCCTTACACGTCCTTTTTTCTCTAAAACCGTTCGAACAAAATTTTGTGGTGGCGATTTCCTCAGCATAGGTGAAAGGTACCAAAGTGTACCTTTAAAGTTTCACATAAACCCCCAGAGCCCTCGGGGGTTGGTCTTAAAGTTATAAGTTTGTCCATTAATTAAGCATAATATTTGCTATAGGGAGGTATACAGACACGTTTTTGGGAGGGGGGATATCGCTTTAGGGCTGAAATTCATTGGGATAGTTTTACGGGGAAGGGAAATTTACAGGAATGAAACTTCCAGGGAAAATTTTTCACTGGAAAATTAGACAAAATTTCTACACGAAATTCTTTTAATTTGGCCAGCTCAATTTTGCATGTGGAGAGTTTTCAGAGGCAAATTTACTACGTGTTTTGATTTCCCCCCAAAAAAACGTGGAAGGGGGATTTCTGAAATGATTAGAAAAATGAATAGAGCTCCAAGTCTTTTTTCAAATGAAAGAATGCTAAGGATAATTTTCAGGCTGAATCGTCTGCCAGAAACGTTACAAAGGGGAGGGGATATTTTAGCAAGGGTAGAATTTTCTGGAAAGAATTTTAAGAAGGGTGTATTTTCGTGGTAGGAGCTTTCAACAGAGGAGTTATTCGCGAGGGGAGGAAATTTTTAATGCAAATTTAGCTAGATCGGCATGTATTATTAGAAAGACGATCAGAAATTAAATGTTTTCTTCCCAACTGAAAGTAAGGAGCAACATTAAAACTCGAATGAACAGAAAAAATTTCATATTTGAAGGATTTGCCCCCCTCCTCAATAACTTGCCTGAAACACAAGGGCCGTTTAATTAGAATAGGATGCTTTTTATCAGTGCTAAAACCCTTCATATACGGAATAATTTCTGTTCGTTTTGAATTTATGTGTTGCTCCTTACTTTCAGTTGAAAAAACTTGTTTTATTTATTCAATAGATGCAGAATTGCCTTCATTTGTAATACCATGCTGACTTGTCGATGCATTTTTTTTTTATCTAGCTTGGGAATAGGAAAAGAATTTACACAAGATTATTAGTCCTAAAGATTATTAGTAAAATTAGTCACATTGGACACAACACCAGCGCCACCTGTGGGACTTGTGTCTCTGTATCGTTTTACTGCAAGAACTATATGTTGAAAAACTGTTCTGCTGATAAAAGAGCTTTAGTAAAGGTTTTGTCCTTATATGGTATACCACACAAATACATTAAGGTGATTTGTGCTATGTACGAGGATAATACTGCTACGGTTAAGGTAGGAAATGAGGTAAGCAGCTAGTTTTGCATTAAATTAGGATTTAATCAGGGTTGTGTTCTATCCCCCTTCACATGGATCATTTTGATGGAATTGGTCTTAAGGAGCACAGGAAAGGCAACTGGAGACCACAGAATCAAATGGGGAGAAAAACTCTCCAGGACTTAGATTATGCTGATGATTTAAGCATATTAGATGAAAGTGTGAGTAAAATCAATGAATTTTTTAGAGGTTTTGCGAGCTTAATGTGCTAGAATAGGTTTGAAAATTAATGTTACGAAGTCCAAGTCACTAAGGTTAGGAATAAGTGAAGATGAAAAGGTGACGTTGGGTAACGAAAAGATTAATCAGGTGGGCAGCATCAGTTACCTTGGTAGAATTATTAATATAGACGGTGGGAGCGGTAAAGATATTAGAAGTAGAAGAGCCAAGGCTCAGGGTGTTTTTTCACAGTTAAAAAGGTTTGGAAGATTAGGAAGATAAGTCTGCAAACCAAGATTAGAATATAGGGAACTACAGTGATGATAGTGCTCAAACATGGCTCAGAAACGGGCGCTCTGAAAAGCGGATGAAAATTTACTAGATATTTTCCAGAGAAATTGCCCACAGATTGTTCTGGGTAATCGGCTATATTTCCAACGGTAGAATGTACGAAAAATCTGGTTCAATTCCACTTTCTAGAGCTATAGTGAAAGAAAGATTGAGATGGCTAGGCCACGGTCTGTGGATGAAGAATGACAGATTGCCAAAGATTGGCCTTTTTGACCAACCGTCTGGGGCTAAACGGAAAGCAGGTCGTCTTCGCCTGGGGTGGTAGGATGTCATAAATAAAGATTTAAAGAAAATGTGAGCTTCCTGGGAGGGTGTAAAGAGAGAGGCCTTGCATACATTGGGTTGGAGGAGGAGCGTTCGTAACTGTGTTGGCCTCAGGTGGCTTGGTCAGGAAAAAACAACATGAAACAAGTTTCCCAAAAAAATATCATGGTAAATTAAATTTCAAGAAATACTAAAATAGCATACAACAAGTGCCACGAAGAAAATTAACAATATAAATTATGTGTCACGAACTAAAATTAGTACGCAACAAGTTCCACTAACAAAACTGGTTTCACAAGAAAAGTCAATGTAAAACTTTCACAAAGAGAGGAATCAACACGCAACAAGTTTTAACTTAAGATAGACTAACTTAAGATAGATTAACTTTCTTGAAGAAATAATCAACATGCAAAAAGTTTCACGAGCAAAAATCAAAAATGCATCATAGTTTTTGAAGAAAAAACAGGCATCATTTTACAATAAGAAAAAAATCAAGATAAATTAAGTTTCACGAAAGAATAAATCAAAATACGACAAGTTTCACGAAAAAACATCAGGATAAATTAAGTTTTTCGAACAAAAATCAGCACGCAACAGATTCCATTAACAAAACCGGTTTCACGAGGAAAAATCAATTTACAAGTTTCAAGAAAAGAAAAATGAATCTGATAAAACCCCACAAATCAGAAAATAGAAATGAAACGGGTTTCTCAAAAAGATAAATCAAGATACATCAAGTGTTTCTGGAAATATCTAGAAATGTCATAGAAATGATGAGAGGGTGCCAGAGGGTCAGTAATAGTGAGGCACTACCGTGTGAATTGATATGGTGTGTTATGTTGGGGCTGGCTTACGAAAACATCAACCATTGAATATAATGCATGATTTTTAACAAGATAATATCGTAAAAATGTCTTAGGAATGATGAGAAAATGCTAGAAGGTGTCAGAGGGCAAGCTGTGGTATAGCATAGTGGCTTGAATTGACATGATATATCACAGAGGGTTGTGTTGCAAAAACGTAAAACATAGAATTTAAATCATATTTTAGGACACAAATATCTGAAAGTGCTTAGGAGTGATGAGGAGCTACTATAAGGTGCCAAAAAGCCGGTAATAGTGTGACACGGTGGCATGAATTGATATGGTGTATCACGGAGGGATGGTTTGTGAAAAATATGAACCGAAGGATTTAGTGCATGATTTTTAGTAAGAAAATATCTGGAAAAGGTAATAGAGATTATGAGGGGTGCAAGAAGATGCCAGAGAGCTTAGTCATCGTGTGGCACGGTTGCGTGAATTGAGATGGTGTATCATGTTGGGGGATGGCTTAAAAAAACATGAACCAATAGATTTAATGCTTGATTTTTAACAAGAAAATATCTGAAAAAGTCTAAGGAATGATAACATGTATCACTAGGATGCCATGGGCCAGCCATATATTAACACGGTGACCTGAATTGCTTGGACTAACATGTTCTACAGCTTAAAGATAAGGTACGAGGTGATAAAATTATTTTTTGGCTTGTGAGGGGGACTGAAATCTAACACCCAGTCAAATAAATGAGGCATTTTCATTAAGACCTCTCAAAAATAACTCTTAATGAGGGTTAAGTTTATCTCTAATGTTAACAGCCCCCACCCACCCCATCTGAAATTGGCTGCTAGGGGGTGGCCAACCACCAATTACCACGGTGGTGTGAATATACAAAGTCTTCGCTCAAAGAAACGTGGCATTTTCATTAAGACTACTCAGAAATAAATAAATTTTTATAATTATCTCCTTTTCTTGCAAGTGCGTCTAATAGAGCAATAGAAACGATGCATTTTTATTAAGGCCTCTCAGAATATATTTCTTAATTTGGCTTAAATATATCTCTAATATTAACTCTCCCCTTTGGAATTGATCGCTAGTACTCCCTACTTTCTTTAATTCTTTTTGCTCATATTTCATCCTTTATAAACCTTTTTCACGTTTCGTTTTTTCATTTATTGTATTTTAGTTGCTTTTTCTGTGTTTTAATAATGCTTTAAACTTGTTTTTATCAATAAAATGTGTATGTACAAAAGCCCTAATTCTTTAGATTACTTGTTCCAGGATAAAACTTCAGTATAGTTCACTAAGGCAGTTTGAGTATCTTGTAGTCTATGTACATACGTATACTCGTTCAAGATTTCCTCTAATATAATATATTTCCTCTAATATTCTGTGTAGTGAAGAGGAAAAGAAAGACGTTTGATCATGTTTGAAGGCACCATATTCTAACCATAATGATACTCTTGCTTTTATTTAATTTCTGATAGCGCATTCAAGTTCCAATAGAGTAAAAGATTCTATTACTAAAAAAATACGCTATGAACAAGCCCCAATATTGCCCCCAAACTCTAAAACATTAATTTACATTTAGGTGCATACCAACTGTATTCAATTTCTAGTCATCGATTTTTCCCTCTGCATGTCGAATGTTGCAGCCAAATGAGAACAAGCAATTCATTTAATCATTCTAGCATACGCAAACAGGGGATTCCCCTTACGTGCAATAGATTATTATGTAGACTATATTTCCCGAAGCCAAATATCATGAATAATTAAGTCTCATGTCTGGTCTTTGGGAGAATTTCTGGTCTTATATTCAAATCCTAATGCGGACAAAAAATCTTAAGATTATAAAGTCTCCCTGGAAAAAATCGCCTTGAAAGAAAATGAAATCTGGAAAAAATATCTTACACTATTATGCAAAACCCGTATGTGCATCATCACTGCGTAACATCCCACATGTGCATCCTCCTTAGTTTAAAGTAGGGATTACCCAAGGATCCTGAAGAAACAAGTCACTTGTGATTGCGGCATCCTTAACGCTGATAAACACTTCCTTTTTACGTAAAAATAAATAAATCATAAAGAAAAACATCTTAAAGAGAAATGTCTTAAAACGTCTTGAAATGTTTTCAAACATCTTTAAAAACATCTTCAAGAAAAATCTCTTAAGAAACGTTTTAGAATGTCTTGAAACGTCTTGAAAATCATCCTGAACAAAAATGTATTAATAAAACTCCCCTGCTTGACTAGTAGACTCTAACACTCTATATTACGTAACAATTAAACTCTATGATGTAACATCCAAAGAAATCCTGATTTGACGGGATATCACAGGTTTCTTTAAACACTCAAAGAATCTATGACTCCGCAATCAAGGAAATCTTGATTTTGTGGGAGGCCCTGAAGGTTGTTCAAAAGATCCTTTACTATGTAACATACAACCGCATCGTTTAGAAATTTAAATAGTTTTGACAAAAATGTAAAACTTGCAGTGAAGTTTGAAGAAAATGACAAACTACCTTTTCTTGATATCCTATTGACTAAAAATGATTTCCATTTACTTTTTTCAGTATATAGAAAGCCTACATACAGTGATTGACAGTGATAAGTATTTGAACTTTCACTCGTGCCACCCTATTTCAGTGAAATGAGGGGTTGTGATTGCACTGGTGGATAGAGCCTTCAGAATTTGTTCTCAGGAGTTTTTAGATTCTGAATTGTTGTATTTGAGGGATATTTTATTTTGTAATAGTTACCTGATTAAATTTATTGATAAAATAATAAAAAATAGACGCATTAAACATAACAATAGGGTTATTGGGGTTTCACAGTGTACAGAGTTGAACAAGCCGAAAAGATTCATTTCTTTGCCCTATGTACCTACTTTGGGGGAGATGCTTAAGCGAATTTTAGGTAAACATAATATTGATACTTGTTTCCAATCAGTGAGACCATTAGGTAGCTTTCTTTAATTCTGGGAAGGATTTAACCCGGGGAGATTTAATTAAGGGGGTGTATAAAA
Organism: Artemia franciscana; assembly: GCF_032884065.1. Classification (NCBI taxonomy): domain Eukaryota; kingdom Metazoa; phylum Arthropoda; class Branchiopoda; order Anostraca; family Artemiidae; genus Artemia; species Artemia franciscana. The sequence goes on from NW_027062618.1 coordinate 1,700,604, forward strand.
TGCCTTGTTCTTGTGGAAAGTCTTATATTGATAGAACTCACCAACAATTTGCTGAAAGATTTATTGAGCATTGCAACTCAATAGAAAAAACCCTACAATTAAGAAAGCTTCCAGAAACTTTTGTTTCGGCTCTGGCTGAACATACAATCTTTCATCCTGAACATTTTATACAATTTGATGAGGCTACAGCTATTTCTAACGATAGAGGTCTTTCTCAGTGGGCGAGAGAGGCTATTAAAAATTAAAAAAAAACATATATTTGCTAATGTTTCAATAAAAAGAGGCACAGGGAATTTAAATAATGACCCACTTTATGATTGTCTTTTGAAAAATGAACCAATAGTCAATAAGGGCATTAAAATTTTACACAATCACCAGGGGACAAGATTACCTACTAGACCAAAAAGAGCTACTTCAATATTAGCTTACAAGAGGATTATTTCCCAACAAAATAGTTAACTAAGTTTCAATTTTCATAATTTTTCCTCAGTTGCTTTGATGCTCTCATTGAAGTAACTCTAATAGTTTGTTTTCCCAACGTGGATCAGTAGCGACAATTGTATTATATTATTATTGGTGGTGGTTTTATTTGTTTTTAGTTTAATTTTTTTCTTTTTATCTTGTACTGACGATGCCTAGTTTGGTAAAAGCCGAAATATCCGTTTCCTCTCTACTGGCCGCAATCTCGTTTGAGTTTTTTTTTGTGGGGTTTTATCTCTGTTGTTGAAAGACGTCTTAAAATGTTTTGAAATGTTTTGAAAAATATCTTGAAGAAAAATCTCTTTAAAAATGTTTTAGAATGTCTGGAAACGTATTGAAAAATATTTTGAAGGAAAATGTCTTATTCAAACTTCCCCGCTTGACTAGCGGACTTCGACAGTCTCTATAACGTAACATTCAAACCCTATGATGTAACATCAAAAGAAATCGTGATTTGATGGGGTTTGTTAGGTTTTATTTTAAACACTCAGAGGAGAAAGGACGTAACAATCTAGGAAATCCTGATTTGGTTAGGGCCCCTGAAAGTTTAAAAGAAAAATCTCTATTATGTAACGTTCACCTGCATTGTTATCAAAACCCCCTGTTATTTAACATGCCAATGTAAACAACCCTTAATCCGTAATATGCGCCTGTATCTTGCCCTAAGGGTGTCATGTTTAAACCTTATTCGTCACTTTAAGCCATTATAGGTAGAATACAGCAGTGACTATGGGTGTCATAAAATGGATTGAGGGGATTTTACTAGGGATGTGCGTAGATTTATTTAAATTTGGCCTCTCTCTTTCACCAGGGGTGATTATACCGAACCAATCGTTACAGAATAGAAGTATAATATGTTTTCGAACGAAAATCTAAAACACCATTTAAGAAAAAAAAAGAATTCTCAGTGTAGATTCAAGGCGCGTCAAGATCAAAATACTTAAATTTGCACATTTGCCAAAGAAGAGGCAAATCCAAACCTCTGCTCAAAAAAATAGACTTTCATAGACTAAAAATAGTTTCAAAATTCTGTTATTTAAAATAAGCAGTCACACATTACGTTCTTGTGGGAAGGGAAGCAAAATCAAAGGGAAAAGGGCAAATTGTGCAACAAAAGATCTAGCCTAAATAAAAGAAGTAGAATAAAAACCTTCATATATTTGGTTGGCTAGGTTGAATCCTCTCCCAATTATGCTTGTCTGTTTTCAAGAAATGAAAACTGTTTAAATTTTAGTGAATTCTAGAATTTAGCATGATTTAACTTTCAAAAAGGAGCCATGAATTTTACCTTTGGGTTCTGGTAGGCAGTCAATGCCATAAACTCTGTCTATGGAAAGGAAAATGTTCGTATACTCCGCTCTTCTGATACAAATCGAATTATGTGAACTCTTACTTCATACCTATGCAAGGAATTTAACAATACTTGTAATTGCAGAAAAAAATAAAATGGCTAAAAACTTACGATTAATTTAGAGACAAAGTTTGTTATGAGTTGTTGCCGAATTAGTATTTCCACTTGCCACAGTTGAATTTATGAAATTAAAAGTTATAAAACTCTGGATTTACTTTCGAAAGAGAATTTGCTCGGTATTTTTGATTACAAACACACAGAATGACCTACAAGAAACAAGAATGACCTACAAAATAATCACCGTCAAAAACTTATAAAACCCTTTGAAATATCCTTAAAACTATTCATATTTTCAAACTAAGACAAAAAAATAAATAAAAAGAATATGTCAAAATTTAACTTTCTAGACATAAAAACAATAAGTGATTGAATATTACTATTTTATAATAGAACATTACTCTTCATTTTTGGAGTAGAAAAGCAGTGAGGGGCTCCGGTTTCCTTGAGCCAGGTATCCCTTTAAATCTCGGTCCCGGCACTATTTTTTCAAAGTTTTTTCAAGATGCACCCGTTTGTTACGTAATAGGAGATTTATTACGCATGTTGAGGAAGACATAACCTCGCATGACTTGTTTTTAGATCTTACGGTCCACTTAAATCAGTAAAGTCCTATTATTTTCAGAACACAGATAGGGGGTATACCTGAAACTACTAATCACTCAAAACGTTGATATTATTGATTATTTACACATGGATGCTACGTAATGCTACAGAGAGTGTTACTGTTTACTTATTAAAAACGTTTTCTTCAAGAGTTTCTTAGTTGTTACATAATAGAATTAACTATGCAATTTACTGAGAATAACGCTATTTAACAAGCAACCAGAACTTGTTTCTTCAAGACCCACCCGTCAAGTCGCAAACCCCTGGGTGTAACTAAGGATGACGTATTGCACACACGTTGGTATTAGGTAATACTTAGAGAGATATTTTGTTTTTGTTCTTCAAGGTATTTTTTTCGAGATTTTTTTTCAAGATTTTTTCTTGAAGATTTGAATAATAGAGATTGCGCAAGACGTGCTCTGATTCAGCTAAATTTTATAATCCGTCACAAAAAAGTTCCACTAAGGGAGTCGAGTGTAAGACAAGAGACTTCCCCAACAGAAAGGCACCTTACACAACTGGACCATCAAATCATTTCTAATATTATGTTCTTGAACATAATTTTTTATGGTTGGTAAAAATTTTTTATTTTTTATTTTGATTTTATTTTGGCCTCACTTTTTAAATACTCTCATAAAAGATACTCTTTTTTTATTTATTGATGAAATAGTGGTTCATTTTTTGTTTGTTCTGTATCAATGAGGATTGTTAAATTTTGTGTATATGTCTTGCCCAGTAGTCGAGCTTGTCTCTCCATTTTGGGCAAGTTGAAGATTTTGATGAATATGAATTTTTGAATAAATGAAGTTGAATCTGAATATTGATCTTACAAAACAGGCTGCTTCCCAATTGGGTTTTTGCTTGTATCAATAATGTTTTGAATCGTGTGTTTCCTATCAAATTTTCCCTAGTACAAACCATCTGTTGTTACACTATAGATATGTAATTGCTTGGATCAATAAAATCCTTATTATTTTTCCTCGTTACCAGGGCTGCAGAAACAATACAGGTGAATCTTTACTTAGACGTAGTAGCATTTATTTGTTTGGGGAAGGGGGTACTTTGAGTTTAAACGGCAAGCTTCACTTCTACAGGCAAAAATTATCAAAAACAACTAGGTTGCCATATTTTCACCCTATATTGTTTTTTATTATTTTGTTTGTTTGGTTGTATTGCACACTTTTTTTTATGCTAATGGTAATTATGTCAAACCAGTGGTCCTAGCATTTCGGGGCGGGTTAATACGAGTTGAAAATAGGTGACTGTTGTGTTTCACTGCACAGACTTTAGCAAATGCTATTGTTTACTTATGTATATCCCCAACAACCAATTCCTATGGGACCCTATCAACCAATTCAATAGGGAGCTAACATACAATTCCAAAGTGAAACCACTTGGCAATTGCAATAGGGCCTCTAAAAACCAATTCAAAGGGAGGCCTTAGCGACCATTCTAACGGGGCCAAAAGCAACCAATTCAATCGTTGGGCCTAGCAGCCAATTCCGACGGGGGCCCCTAGTATTCAATTCCAGCTGGGACCCTAGCAACCAATTACAGTGGTAGGTCATTAGAGGTAAATAAAAGGGGGCACAAGACACTTGACTTAATTCTATATTTTGTCCATTCTCGTTGGTATCATTTCCTAACACATCCTTGCCTGGGGAATGAAATTATTTACGCAATTTTAATCCATTTGAAGTATATTTATCACTTAAGCTTAAAGTTTAGATCCTAGCATATTTTGCATACTTGTGGGATCCATTGAAGGGGATGGGATATTAGAGGTCAATTGAAGGGGGACAGGACATGTGACTCAATTCCATATTCTGTTTATTTTTGTTGGTATTATTGTTTAACGATTCCTTGCCTCACTTATCACTTAAGCTTAAAGTGTAAATTCTAACGTATTTTTTATACTTTCGAGATCCGTCTGGGGGATGGGTTATTAGAGAAAAATCCGTCAAATGTCTAGTGTCCCCCCCTCTTTCTCAATGATTTTAGAGTTCAGTTTTTTGTGGTTATAATAATAGAAGCGGGCAAGAATGTCATTGATTAATAAGTTGTTTCCGCTTGCCTAGGTGATGGATGCGTTTTCCAAAAATGTCTCATTTTCCTTTTTTTACTTTTTTTGTAGTTATTCATGTTTGTTTGCGTTAGTTTACTATTGCAATTTGGAAGAAATTCATTCAGGTGTGCACTTTTCTCACGGCTCTTCACTTCGCTTCAAGATACGATCGCACTCCTCCGAAAGATTTAGGTAAGTTTTGAATTCCCACTCTTTGTCCCCGGGGTGTAATGCCTTGCCCATAGCTCAGAATAGGTTAAAACAGTTAGAAAAATCGTTTTTGAATTTGGAAGAAATTTTTGATCGAGTAATAAGTAATTGAAACTGATTATTCTTTGTTTAGTAGTAGTAAGTTTCCTCGAACTAAATATACTCAAATAATACATACGGTCCAAGGATGCTCCAACTCTCAGCTCTGTGTAATTCAACTGAACTTTCAAGGATTATGTTCGTCACTGACGGATGTAATGACTATGTGTCGGCTAAAACAGCCTGATGTTCTTGGACTTTGCAAAACATTCTTGACGAGACAGTATGGTAGCCTGTTAGATATCCCCAGTTACACATCGAATTTTATACATGGAAAAGATACAAGACGAGGAGGATTGTTAATCTACACAAAGAGTGAATACCCAGTTTATATAAATAATCGACCGGCCCGGAACGTGGAGGGTGTATTTGAATCACTTTTCCTTGAAATGTCGCTTCCTTCACAAAGAAAAGTAATCATTGGAGAACTTAACCAATCCCTATCAGGCTCTGTTTCTTCTTTTATGGATATATTATCGGACACACTCCAGCTGCTGGAGAAACAGAATCATAATGTGGTCCTTATGGACGATTTCAATATCAATCTGGCCCCCTTACAAGTAGCGCCAAAGACCTCCTCACGCTCACGTCTGGATCTACCCTCTAGCGTCAATCACTATCCCGACAAGAGTTACGGAAAATACTCATTCTCTAATAGACAATATTTTCGCAACTTTATCTCCACTCTCAGCTTCAGTCATCATCAGTGATATGTCGGATCATTTCCCCTATTCACTGTCTTCGAGACATCAAAAGTAGCAAGATCATTTTTGAGAATAAGAGAAGACGTACCGATTATTGACCTACGTGAAGAAAATTTAAGGTCATTAAATTATGAACAGGAGAAAATTACATGGGATAGTGTTCTGGAAAAAGAAGCTTTGAACGAAAGTTTCGAAGTATTCTATAATACGTTTACATCTTTATACAAAGCACGTTGTTTTAAAGAAAAAGCAGCTAAACATGGGAGAAAAAATACACCAATTTCTCGGTGGACTACTGAGAGTTTACTCAGATTTATTAATAAGAATAACAAGCTTTGGGCTGATTGCCGTAACCGACAAAGTATAGCTAGCCTAGAAATCAATGAATCTTATAAGAAATACTTGCACTCAATTCTCACAAATGCCAAAATAGAATATTTTAATGCAAAACTAGCAGAAAGTGGTAAGGATGGAAGGAAATTTTGGAAGATAATTAATTCACTGTTACAACCTAACCAAAAACCTGAACTATCCTCCAAAATTACTATTGATGGAAAACCTTTACTGAGCAAACCGAAGTTGCGAAAGGACTTTCTTTGCCAGCATTGGAGAGAAAACGGCGAACACAGTAACACCCCAAGCAAATCCTACAAGGATTTTCTAGGTCCAGCGTGTGTTAAGTCAATGGCAGTCATTCCCGTAACTTCCTCGACGTCTCAGTTATTGTCAAAAACTTAAGAGGTACATTTGAGTTCGAATTCGACCGCGTTCACACGAAAGGGCTGAAAGCAATGTTGCCGTCTGTACTACAACAATTAACATATTTGATAAAACTCTAATTGCGGAAGGAGGTATTTCCATCATTCCTCAAGAAAGCACGAATAGTACCTCTCTATAAAGATGATACTCAAGATGACCCATCTAACTTTCGACCCATATCAATTCTCTCGGTATTTTCCAAAGTCTTCAAAACACCTATGAAGAATCAACTTTACTCTTTTGTCGAAGCAAAGGGATTCCTCAACCAACGACAATTGGGATTCAGACCAGGACATTCAACTGAAGATGCGCTGACGTCACTGAGCTTATTTATCAACAAAGCTCTTGACCTGGGACTTTTGCCAGCTGCTATTTTACTTGATATCAAAAAAAGCATTCGACAGTATGGATCATGGAATTCTACTAGGTAAACTAGAACAAATCGGCGTTAGAGGAGAGGCACTGAAATGGTTCCAGTCTTACTTTACCAATTGGTGCATGTACATTGGAGAACATCCGTTGAACGATATCGTGGTAAATTTCAGTGTGCCACAGGGATCGATCCTAGGTCCACTGTTATTTCTGATTCTTGTGAATGACCTAAGTCGCGTTCTGAACCCAAATTTCAGGACCTCACGGTGCTGTAAACTCTGCTGTGGTGAATACACTTCAAATAATGACAACGACTCTAGTGAGCTGCTGGCATTCACCAAGGATACTACAATGGCCTTCTGTGACTCTGGCATGACGTCACTCCAGAGACAACTAGAGATTGTCTTAAAAGAAACTTACGTCTGGACGGATGCAAATCGATTTGTAATAAATGTCGACAAATCGTGTGAACTATTCTTTTCAAGGATTGGAACTATTCATCCATAAATAACTGGAATTACGACTTCTAGAGGAACGATCAGGCGACCAGAAAGGGTTTTGCGAGGTGTTTAGGTGCACTCCTGGATGAAAACCTCTCCTTTCTAAACCACATCCAGGCTCTTGGGCTGAAACTCTCTCGCAATCTTGGCATCATCAGGAAACTGAAGTACGTATTTCCTCAAAACACCATTCGTCTATTTTACAACAGACTTCTGGAACCTCATCTGCAGTATTGTGCCATAATTTGGCAGTCAACTTCAAATCACACCTGAAGAGACTTGACTCAATCTACAAGCGTGCATTGAAAATTATTATAAAAGTAGACGACTATCTATCCCTTGGCTCCCTTTACCGTCAGTCGTGCTCAGTTTTTGTTTTTAATTTTTCATCCGGTTTACTTCTATCTCCCTTCCACAAACTGTTTCAGTTAATATCTGAACAACGTAATCGAAACAAACTCTCTGCCTTTGACCTTCAAGTGAGACGAACTCCAACAGTACGTTCAGATTTCCCCCCAGATATAGCATGTGCAAAAGTGTGGAACATGCTTCCAAATAAGCTGAGATGTAGGAGCTCCCCTGGGTCTTTCAAAAATAATTTAAATATATATTTAGTTTAACGTCAATAATTGAAAGATAAAAAAAGAAAAAAATTAAGTTAGATGAAGTTTAGATTTTTTATTTTTTTAGGTGAGGTGGTTGTACGTCCAGGGAGGGAGGGAGGAACCCTATGATTAAGATTAAAAAATATATAATGAGGAGGCGTGTGGTTGCGTCGAAGAGTGAAGTGGTAGCTGTACTGCGTGTTAGTGAAGAATATTTTATGTTTTGGGTCTCAACGTGAGTTTTGTCAATGTGTTTTAAGTTTAGTTATTTCCTTTTTTTAATTAAACCCTATTGAACCTAACCTAACCTAGAACCTACTACGTTTACGTAATAATTCACCTGTGTTGTTTGTGTAGCCTTGTTAACTTGGGAAAACAATAGGGGTATTATTGAACCAAACAATTCTGTATCTATAATTCAAAGTTAGGTGGTTTATGCTCGGGAACATTGGATAGCAAAGACGAGATCCATAGATATATCGATCTAGTGAATTTCTCGATTGGGAAACAGTATATTTCATTGGCTCTATTTCCATGGACGTAATATTATTAATGATTTTTTGGTTCAAATGTCTAAGACTCCATTACATTGGGGAGATCTCTGGTCTTACGTTCCATTCCCACAGCGAAAAAAACTTTGATGACGGATTATAAAGGTTCCTCGAATCAGAACACGTCTTGTTTAAGCTCTATTATCCTAGTCTCAAAGAAAATATCTTGAAAAAATAAAATCCCAAGAAAATTCTTGAAGAAAAAAAAAAACTGAAAGAAAAAGAAATTTCGAAGAAAACAAAACATTGAAGAAAAAACAATAACATCTCCTAAATTATTGTGTATTTCATCGTGTGCGCAATAAACTTTCCTCAGTTACAACTGGGAATTCCTACATGACTGGTGGGCCCTGAAGAAACAAGTCTTAGTGACAGGTGAAATTACATCATCCTCAATATATTGCATAAGCAATTCTATTACAGAACAACCAATGAATTCTTGAAGAAAACTTTTACAAAAGTAATTAATAACACTTCCTATAGTATTAATTAACAACCACATGTAAATAATCAATAATATCAGCACCTTTAAGGATTTCCAATTTCAGATATACCCCCTACATGTGAGCTCGAATAGATTTGGCCTCCATGAGGTAAATGGACCAAAATATATAACAAAGTAAGTCACGCGACATTAAGTCATCCCCAACATGGGTAAACAATCTTCTACTACTTAAAAAACAGATGAGTCTTGAATAAACAATAGAAAAAGTGTCAAGACCGGGATTCAAAGGATTTCTGGCCCGTCCAAACTGGAACCCTCTTACTATTGAGCTATGCATTCAATTGTGTTTTTATTTTAATAGTTCAAGAACAATAAATCGAAAAATAACAAGAAACGTAAGGCTTGTCATACTAAATTATTATATGTTAATATATAATTGAAATTAATTAGAAGTTAGCTTTGATTAGCATAATTATTAAAAATGATTACAGCATGCATAGGGTTCTCCAAAGCAAAAGTCAAGGAAATTCAGTTTACATTTTCTATATTCCCTTTTTCAAACTAAATTATTACATACAATCATGCAACACCTAATTCTGTTTAGAAATTCCTGCTTACTTTTAGAACAACTATAGAATTACATAGAGCCAAAAGGCAAAAAAGAAATACAACAATTTTGTCCATCTCTACCGCAATCAAAAACTCTTTCTCAGTGAGATAGATAAGTTGTCTTTGTCTGTTCGTCAGCTGTAGGGGGAAATTTGAAAAACACTTCTGTTTGGGATTTTCGGTGAAAAAAAAAGTAGAAATTACGTTTCTAGAATTTGAAGAATATATTTTATTTGTATACCTCCATGGAAACTAAAAAGAAGTCTTTGGACCAACCCCTCAAAATTTTCTGAATTGGTACACCTGCTTTCATAAAGGATCAAAGTGCTTTCAATGATTTTTTTTAGTCCTTAGGTTAGTCAAGCTTCATCATAATATAAATATTTATACAAACAGTAGCGAAAAGTTGCTCCAAACATAACACAAATTCATAGCGCGCTGTTTTGGAAGTTTCCATACCGTCAGAGCAATAGTTTTTGTCCATCTCTAACGCAATTAAAAAGTCTTTTTCAATGAGATAAATAAGGTGTCTTTGTCTATTCGTCAGCTGCAGGACGAAACTTGAAAAACACTTCTTTTTGGGATTTATAGTGAAAAGAAAAAGTTGAAATTACGTCTCTAGAATTTGACGAATATATTATATTTGTATACCTCAATGGAAACTAAAAAGAAGTCTTTGGACCAACCCCTCAATATTTTTCTGAATTGGTACACCTGCTTTCACAAAGGACCAAAGTGCTTTCAATGATTATTTTTGTGATCCTTTGGTTAGTCAAGCTTTATCACAGTATAAATATATATACAAACAGTAGCGACAAGTTGCTCCAAACATAAAACAAATTCATAGCGCGCTGTTTTGGAAGTTTCCATACCGTCAGAGCAATAGTTTCTCATTGTGATACGCTAAACATTTGTCATTGCGTATGTGCCAAGGGGGGGGGGGTCATGAACAGTTGTTTAGCTTATGTGGTTTTAGATGTGTTTAAAAAACCTTCAATAGAGAGTATATGACTTTTCCCAAATGTTCGTTTATATTTATTCTGTGGGCTTATATTTATTCACTAAAATTAATAAAGTGGAAGCCACAAAAACCAGCAGTTCAAAACTGAATGATAAATAAATAGGAACTGCTTGAAAGCTCACCATAGATGAATCGGCAATTTTATTTGATAATTTCACCCTATCTTAAGCCACTGGATGTTTCATCCAGTAATCTCCAAGGTTTGGTGACTCATAATGAACATAGACTGTCTCTGCTGGAGGTGTGTATGCTATGCCACTTGCCACCCAACGATCTTCACCGTAACAACACCTAAAATTGGCAGCTTTTTAATCTCTGTAAACGGCCTAAGCTTACACTTTCTTATTAATTTAGGGCTGAAAGGAAGAAGTAGAATAGTGGTTTCGTAACACAACTAGCCAATCGTCAAATGTTGTTCCCTGTTTGTCAAGATAAAAAAATATAAAACTTATAGAAACTAAAAGACAAAATATCACCACAACACAAACCAAGTCTGAATAATTTTTGGTTAAAATTTATTCTATTATATCTATCATAGCATTATTGAAAAATACCACGTGCAAAAATTGTTATATGCAAAGGAGATAGCACTGATTATTACATAGAACAAAATTATTACATAGAATACATATATATATACATATATATATATATATATATATATATATATATATATATATATATATATATATATATATATATATATATATATATATATATATATATATATATATACTAGCTGTTGGGGATACTAGCTATACATATATATATATATATATATATATATATATATATATATATATATATATATATATATATATATATATATATATATATATATATATATATATATATATATATATATATATATATATATATATATATATATATATATATGTTTTTAACTACGTAAAACTTGCGAATATACAACATTCTTCGCTGTCCCATTGTCTGTGCATATAAATACATTGTCAGGTTTACCAACTCTTGAACATGCAACATATAATGGTCCATGGGAAAACAATCCGTATTCAGATCTATACCTCATGATTCTAATGATTGCCCTTGAGCTTTGTTGATGGTGATTGCTAATTGACCATTCCCTGTGTCGCCGTCGTCATTTATATATCCCCCTGTGCCCCCCGGTGTCCCCGTTGTAGTTGTGTCCCTGTGTACCGGTCGTCATTTATATTCCGTGTCCCGGTCGTCATTTGTGTCACGGTGTCTCAGATTTCTCTTTGAGTGTCCCGGGCGTCATTTACATTCCTTGTGTCCCAGTCGTCATTTGTGTCCCGGTGTCCCGGTCTGTATATACATTCGTTTTTGAATTGGTCTTTTTTTTAATTTTTAGTTTTTTACCTTTTTTTTAGTTTTTTTTTAGTTATACCTCACGATTCTAATGATTGCCCTTGAGCTTTGTTGATGGTGATTGCTAATCTAACATTCCCTGTGTCCCCGTCGTCGTTTATATATCCTCCTCTGCCCCCCGGCGTCCCCGTTGTAGTTGTGTCCCTGTGTCCCGGTCGTCATTTATATTCCCTGTGTCCCGGTCGTCATTTGTATCCCGGTGTCCCGGTCTGTATATACATTCGTTTTTGAAATGGTATATGATGAAATAAATTTTTGAATTTTTCCCTTTTTTTCTTTTTAGTTTTTTTGGTTTTTACTTTTTTTTAGTTTTTTTTAGTTGTTTTTCTTTTTAGTTTTATTTTTACTTTTATTTTTTTTAGTTTCGTTTTTATCCTTTATTTTTCTTTTTTTTCCTTTTTTTATTTTTTTTTGTTTTTTATTTTTTTTAATTTTTTAGCTTTTTAAAGTTTTTTTATTAGTTTTTAGTTTTTTTGTAGTTTTTAGCTTTTTTTAGTTTTTTTTTTACTTATGTCCTGGTCGTCATTTATAATCCTTGTGTCCTATAGTTTTTCCCCAAATCACTTAGTCTATTGATTCAAGTATTGAGATGTGACGATTTTTTGGTTTCCCCTTCCTTAAACGGCACTTTCCAGATAATGAAATGTATTATTTTTATTTGTAAGGTCATATATCCATATGAATACTACACCACTATCTCGAGGCTTAGTATGGAAAAATTACCACCCAGCAAAGCGTTTTGAATTTGCTAAGAAAAAATTGGGCAAAATGAAGGTAAAAAATAAGGAGGATTATTATAAAGTTGCTTGGAAAATGATGGCTTTACAATTTTGGATATTGTGTTTAAAATTAATCATAAAATCTAAGGGAATTTGGGTTGGATTAGGGCTATTATTTTTCAACTCCCCATCCAGTGATGGATTTTATTCTTATTATCAGTAAAGAGAAAGTAGGGCTGAATACTGACGAGGATCAGCACTTACTTCCTTAGAAATCAATGCAAGGAGGGTAAGTTTTCCATGGGATCGTATCCTGGGGACTTAGTCGACTGGACAACGTACCGGAGAAAATTCAGACGTAGTTATTCTGGATATGAACTCCCTTTATCCGTTGGCATTGTCTCACTACTTTTGCCGTGTGGGAAATATGCAGTAATCTCCAAGGTTTGGTGACTCATAATGAACATAGACTGTCTCTGCTGGAGGTGTGTATGCTATGCCACTTGCCACCCAGCGATCTTCACCGTAACAACACCTAAAATTGGCAGCTTTTTAATCTCTGTAAACGGCCTAAGCTTACACTTTCTTATTAATTTAGGGCTGAAAGGAAGAAGTAGAATAGTGGTTTCGTAGCACAACTAGACAATCGTCAAATGTTGTTCCCTGTTTGTCAAGATAAAAAAATATAAAACTTATAGAAACTAAAAGACAAAATATCACCACAACACAAACCAAGTCTGAATAATTTTTGGTTAAAATTTATGCTATTATATCTATCATAGCATTATTGAAAAATACCACGTGCAAAAATTGTTATATGCAAAGGAGATAGCACTGATTATTACATAGAACAAAATTATTACATAGAATACATATATATATACATATATATATATATATATATATATATATATATATATATATATATATATATATATATATATATATATATATATATATATATATATATATATATATGTATATATATATATATATATATATATACTAGCTGTTGGGGATACTAGCTATATATATATATATATATATATATATATATATATATATATATATATATATATATATACATATATATATATATATATATATATATATATATATATATATATATATATATATATATATATATATATATATATATATATATATATATGTTTTTAACTACGTAAAACTTGCGAATATACAACATTCTTCGCTGTCCCATTGTCTGTGCATATAAATACATTGTCAGGTTTACCAACTCTTGAACATGCAACATATAATGGTCCATGGGAAAACAATCCGTATTCAGATCTATACCTCATGATTCTAATGATTGCCCTTGAGCTTTGTTGATGGTGATTGCTAATTGACCATTCCCTGTGTCGCCGTCGTCATTTATGTATCCCCCTGTGCCCCCGGTGTCCCCGTTGTAGTTGTGTCCCTGTGTACCGATCGTCATTTATATTCCTTGTCCCGGTCGTCATTTGTGTCACGGTGTCTCAGTCTGTGATTTCTCTTTGAGTGTCCTGGGCGTCTTTTATATTCCTTGTGTCCCGGTCGTCATTTGTGTCCCGGTGTCCCGGTCTGTATATACATTCGTTTTTGAATTGGTCTTTTTTTTAATTTTTAGTTTTTTACCTTTTTTTTAGTTTTTTTTTAGTTATACCTCACGATTCTAATGATTGCCCTTGAGCTTTGTTGATGGTGATTGCTAATCTAACATTCCCTGTGTCCCCGTCGTCGTTTATATATCCTCCTCTGCCCCCCGGCGTCCCCGTTGTAGTTGTGTCCCTGTGTCCCGGTCGTCATTTATATTCCCTGTGTCCCGGTCGTCATTTGTATCCCGGTGTCCCGGTCTGTATATACATTCGTTTTTGAAATGGTATATGATGAAATAAATTTTTGAATTTTTCCCTTTTTTTTCTTTTTAGTTTTTTTTTGGTTTTTACTTTTTTTTAGTTTTTTTTAGTTGTTTTTCTTTTTAGTTTTATTTTTACTTTTATTTTTTTAGTTTCGTTTTTATCCTTTATTTTTCTTTTTTTTCCTTTTTTTATTTTTTTGTTTTTTAGTTTTTTTTAATTTTTTAGCTTTTTAAAGTTTTTTTATTAGTTTTTAGTTTTTTTTTCTTTTTAGTTTTTTTGTAGTTTTTAGCTTTTTTTAGTTTTTTTTTACTTATGTCCTGGTCGTCATTTATACTCCTTGTGTCCCGGTCGTCATTTGTGTCCCGGTGCTTTGTTGATGGTGATTGCTAATCGAACATTCCTTGTGTCCCGGTCCTTTCCCTCTGAGTGTCCCGGTCGTCATTTATATTCCCTACTTATTTATATATATATAGATGTGCCGGTGTCCCGGTCGTCATTTGTGTCCCGACGTCCCGGTCTGTAATTTCGTCAGCCGAAAACATGACGTCAGTCGACACACAAACATGACGTCACTCGACACACACACACACACACATATATATATATATATATATATATATATATATATATATATCTTCTATATATATAAAAATAAGTTGTCTGTCTGTCTGTGGATGGATCAGGTGACGTCATGTTTCGGCTGACGTCATGAAATTAGTTGCCGTCATTTTTGCTTTGAAGGTGACGTCATTCAAGTTATATAAGACATATGTTCGCCGTCATGTTTCGGCTGACGTCATGAAATTAGCTGCCATCATTTTTGCTTTGAAGGCGTGACGTCATTCAAGTTATATAAGTCGTATGTTCGCGTATGTTCGCGTAGAATTCTATTAATGCTTAAGTTTATAATGACTGATGAAGATGCTCAAAGAGTCTATGCCAGAAAACTTGCTGCTGATAGAGAAAGTCAGAAAAGAAAGCGTGCCGAGGAACTACCAGAGCAACGCGAAAGCAGACTTGCTGCTAAAAGAGAAAGTGAAAAAAGAAAGCATGCCGAGGAACTACCAGAGCAACGCAGAAGCAGACTTGCTGCTAAAAGAGAATGTGAAAAAAGAAGGCGGGCCGAGGAATTACAAGAACAGCAAGAAATCAGGCTTGCTGCTGATAGAGAAAGTAAGAAAAGAAAGCGTGCCGAGGAATTACAAGAACAGCAAGAAATCAGGCTTGCTGCTGATAGAGAAAGTAAGAAAAGAAAGCGTGCCGAGGAATTACAAGAACAGCAAGAAATCAGGCTTGCTGCTGATAGAGAAAGTAAGAAAAGAAAGCGTGCCGAGGAATCAGAGCAATCTGAAAGTTATCGCCTGGCATTCAGGTACAACCCAGTCGATGATTATAGCTTGAGTAGATGTGTTCAAATCGGGACAATGTCTAAAATTTGTCCCTATTGCAAGGCCTTGAAATTCAATGGTGAAACAATGGGAATGTGTTGCGCCTCAGGAAAAGTTAAACTTCCTCTATTGGCTGCACCACCAGAGCCATTGAAGACTTTCCTTACTGGAACTACGTCAGAATCTAAGCGTTTTTTGTCAAAAATCAGACAATACAACTCATGTTTCCAAATGACGTCGTTTGGAGCCCAAATCGAAAATCCAGATCAATTTATGTCTACTTTCAAAGTAAAAGGGCAAATTTATCATAAAGCAGGGTCCCTTCTACCATTCTTAGGCGAGAATCATAAATTTTTACAATTGTACTTCATCAGTGATAGAAATTCTGAATTGAATGCACGTTGCGAAATTTCTCCCAACGTTGAAAGGACAATCGTTTCCCAATTGCAACATCTTTTCCACGAAAATAATAATTTAGTGCGTCTGTTCAAAACAGCCATCGATTTGATGCCTACTGATACTCATAAAATTGTTATTTCCGCTGACAAAACGCCTCCTGGCCAACATGTGCGTAGATACAATGCTCCGACTATCGACGAAGTGGCAATCGTTATGGTCGGTGATCAGTTTTTACCTCGAGATATTATTCTACATAAGCGAAACGCTCAGTTGTTAAGAATTGCTGAAACTCATCGATGCTACGATGCCCTACAATATCCTATCATTTTTTGGGATGGAGCCGACGGCTATCACTTTAATATTAAATTGATGAATCCAGCCACTAACAAAGAAATGAATAAGAAATGCAGTGCAATGCATTATTATTCCTATAGACTAATGATTCGGCAGGATGAAGAAAATTATATTTTAAAATGCCGTGAATTGTTTCACCAATTTGTCGTGGATATGTATGCTAAAATTGAATCAGAACGTTTGCTATATATCCGCCTGAATCAGACCAAGCTCCGCTCTGAACAATACATTCATTTGCGAGATGCAGTTATATATGACGGTAATACCACAAACGTTGGAAGATTAACAATTTTACCTTCGTCATATGCTGGCAGTCCCCGTCATATGCATGAATATGCTCAAGATGCTATTGCGTATGTTCGTCTCTATGGTCGTCCAGATTTATTTATTACATTTACATGTAATCAATCTTGGGACGAGATACTGCAGCTTTTACTTCAAGGACAATCGGCGGTTCATAGGCATGACATTACGGCACGTGTCTTCCGGCAAAAGTTGAAATCACTGATAAACTACCTTGTAAAACATGAAGTGTTTGGGTCAGTGCGATGCTGGATGTACTCAGTGGAATGGCAAAAACGAGGTTTGCCACACGCACATATACTAATCTGGCTACATAAAAAAATTACTTCAAACGAAATTGATGATGTGATTTCCGCTGAAATACCTGATAAAAATGTCGATAAGGGGTTACATGATATTATTGTAAAAAATATGATACATGGACCTTGCGGTGCACTGAACGAAAATTCACCATGCATGGCCAAAGGAAGGTGCACAAAGCAATATCCTCGACTTTTAGTACCCAAAACAATTACTGGCAATGATGGTTACCCACAATATAGAAGAAGATCTACTGAAGATGGCGGTAAAACAGCAATAATAAAGAAGCGTAACGGTACCACCATCGAAGTAGATAACCAGTGGGTTGTTCCATATTCCCCTTTATTATCAAAAACATTTAATGCCCATATAAACGTTGAATACTGTAACTCCGTAAAGGCAATAAAATATATATGTAAATACGTCAACAAAGGCAGTGACATGGCAGTTTTTGGCTTGCAGTCCGAAATCAAAGATTTCGATGAAATCGTAGAATATCAGGCTGGAAGATACATAAGCAGTAATGAAGCTGTTTGGCGAATTCTTTCATTTCCGATACATGAACGTAGTCCAGCTGTTGTTCACTTAGCGGTACATTTACAGAATGGTCAACGTGTTTATTTCACGGAAACCAACGTGCAACAAAGAGTCCTGAATCCACCGGATACAACATTAACAGCTTTTTTTTCGCTTTGCAAAAATGATTCTTTTGCGAAAAAACTGCTGTATACTGAAGTGCCTTCGTATTACACGTGGAATACTAAAAATAAAGTATTTGAACGTCGAAAACAGTGTAAGTCAGTCGACGGCCAACCTACCATCTTCAAAGATACCACGATAGGAAGACTCTACACCGTTCACCCCAATCAACATGAATGCCTCTTTCTACGCCTGCTTTTGGTGAATGTACCCGGTCCGACATCCTTTGAGTATTTGAGGACTGTAAATGGTACTATACATGACACTTACCGTAGTGCATGCCAAGCTCTGAATTTATTGGAGAATGACCAACACTGGGATAACTGCATCAATGACGCGTGCGAAACGTCAACCCCAAGTCAAATTCGTGCATTGTTTGGCATCATTTTAACAACTTGCTCTCCATCAGCTCCTACAGATTTATGGGAAAAATATAAGTCAAAAATGTCCGAAGATATACTTCATCGAAAACAGTTAGAGACGTCAGACATGACTTTTGATTTTACACCAGAAATTTATAACTACACTTTAGTTGTTATAGAAGATATTTGCATAAGTATGGCAAACAAACCTCTTCAGGGTTTGGGAATGCCTTCACCTAACCGTATCGCTGCTGTTTCGACATGTGTAGAATTGGATCGTGAACAAAGTTACAGTACGAGTGATCTATTGTCGTATGTACAAAATAACATTTCCAAGTTAACGTCGGAACAAAAAGACATTTATGATACGATAATGCATTGTGTCGATAACAACGTTGGAGAAATTTTCTTTTTGGATGCGCCAGGAGGTACTGCTAAAACGTTTGTGATAAAACTGATTCTGGCATCAATTCGATCTAAAAATGATATAGCGTTGGCAATTGCGTCGTCCGGAATAGCCGCAACATTGCTGCCTGGTGGAAGAACTGCTCATTCCGCTTTGAAATTGCCTCTGAACTTGCATTCTACAGAAACTCCCACGTGCAATATTTCCAAATCATCTGGGATGGGTAAAGTATTGCAGCAATGCAAACTTATTATTTGGGATGAGTGCACAATGGCACACAAAAAATCGCTCGAGGCTCTGGATCAATGCTTGAAAGATTTAAGAGGGAATTCGAAACCCTTTGGCAGCACATTAATATTGCTTGCAGGAGATTTCAGGCAAACATTACCTATAATACCTAGATCAACTCCTGCAGACGAAATGAATGCTTGCCTGAAAAATTCTAATTTATGGGCACACGTAAAAACATTAAAATTAACTACAAATATGCGTGTCCGATTGCAAAACGATGACTCTGGTCAAACATTTTCAGATCAATTGCTAGCAATGGGAAACGGAAAGCTCCCAGTAGACTCAATTTCAGGACGTATACAACTACCTGCTGATTTCTGTAATTTAGTGACGTCCAAAAATGAATTGATTGAAAATATATTTCCGAATATTCTAAAAAATTATAAAAATAATAAATGGCTCAGTGAAAGAGCGATTCTCGCACCCAAAAATATAGACGTCCACGAAATCAACAATATTGTTTTGACCAAGATTCAAGACCAGGCAGTCCTTTACAAGTCAGTCGACACAGTTTTGGAACCAAATGAAGCGGTTAATTATCCATCTGAATTTTTAAATTCCATAGATCTTTCAGGGTTTCCACCACACGTGCTAAAACTAAAAATAGGCGTACCAATAATATTGTTACGTAACATAAACCCACCAAAGCTTTGCAATGGCACTCGACTTGCCGTAAAAAAAACAATGGAAAACCTAATAGAGGCCACAATCCTGACAGGGCCTTTTGAGGGTGAGGCTGTTCTTATTCCTCGCATTCCCATGATTCCAACAGATCTGCCTTTTCAATTTAAAAGATTGCAATTCCCAATTCGATTAGCATTTGCAATCACCATTAACAAAGCTCAAGGTCAATCATTAGAAAAATGTGGTATTGATCTTAATACTGATTGTTTTTCCCATGGACAATTGTACGTTGCATGTTCGAGGGTCGGTAAACCTGACAATCTATTTATATGCAGCGAGAATTGGACAGCGAAGAATGTTGTATATTCGCAAGTTTTACGCAGTTAATTTGTATTTCGGAACCAAATGAAGCGGTTAATTATCCATCTGAAATTTTAAATTCCATAGATCCTTCAGGGTGTCCACCACACCTGCTACAACTAAAAATAGGCGTACCAATAATACTTTTAAGAAATATCAACCCACCAAAGCTTTGCAATGGCACGCGACTTGCCGTAAAAAAAAAAAAATGGAAAACCTAATAGATGCCACAATCTTGACAGGGCCTTATGAGGGTGAGGCTGTTCTTATTCCTCGCATTCCCATGATTCCAACGGATCTGCTTTTTCAATTTAAAAGATTGCAATTCCCAATTCGATTAGCATTTGCAACCACCATCAACAAAGCTCAAGGGCAATCACTAGAAAAATGCGGTATAGATCTTAATACAGATTGCTTTACCAATGTA
The DNA here is from genome assembly GCF_032884065.1 of Artemia franciscana. Classification (NCBI taxonomy): domain Eukaryota; kingdom Metazoa; phylum Arthropoda; class Branchiopoda; order Anostraca; family Artemiidae; genus Artemia; species Artemia franciscana. The sequence continues at coordinate 1,720,900 of NW_027062618.1, forward strand.
CAATTGTATGTTGCATCTTTGAGGGTCGGTAAACCTGACAATCTATTTATACGCACAGACAATGGGACAGCGAAGACTGTTGTATATTCACAAGTTTTACGTAGTTAATTTGTATTGTATCTATCTATCTATCTATCTATATAAAAACGAGTTGTTTGTATGCATGTTTGTTTGTTTGTAAAAAGAGCGTTTGCATATGACGTCATTATTAGTACATACGGCTTTGTATATGGACAGACAATGGGAAAGCCAAGAATGTTGTATATTCGCAATTTTTACGTAGTTTGAAACACATATATAAATCTATCTATATTCACAGGTGGGACATAGGGACACAACTACAATGGCGCGTAACTATTATGGCGCGTAACGACTTACGCGCGCGGGGGGGCTTGGGGGGGGGCGCGAAGCGCCCCCACCAACTAGGTGTTGGGGTGGCGCGAAGCGCCACCCCAACAGCTAGTATATATATATATATATATCTATATATATAAAAATAAGTTGTCTATGTGTGGATCTGTGGATGGATCAGGTGACGTCACCTGAAAAAACTGGATCAGGTGACAAAACTGAAAACTGAAAAAACTAAAAAAAGGCAAAAACTACAAAAAAAAAACTAAAAACTAATAAAAAAAATAAAAAAGCTAAAAAACTAAAAAAACTAAAAAAAGGCAAAAACTACAAAAAAAAAATAAAAACTAATAAAAAAAGCTAAAAAACTAAAAAAACTAAAAAAAGGCAAAAACTACAAAAAAAACTAAAAACTAATAAAAAAAATTAAAAGCTAAAAAACTAAAAAAACTAAAAAAACTAAAAAAAGGTAAAAAACTAAAAAAACTAAAAACTAAAAAAAACTAAAAAAAAGGAAAAAACTGAAAAATAAGCTAAAATAGCGACCAGGACAAAAGGAATGTTCGATTAGCAATCAACAAAGCACCGGGACACAGGGAGTATAAATGACGATCAGGACATAAGTAAAAAAAAAAACTAACAAAACTAAAAAGAAGGTAAAAACTACAGAAAAACTAAAAAGAAAAAACTAAAAAAAGGCAAAAACTACAAAAAAAAACTAAAAACTAATAAAAAAGCTAAAAAACTAAAAAAACTAAAAAAAGGCAAAAACTACAAAAAAAAACTAAAAACTAATAAAAAAAATAAAAAAGCTAAAAAACTAAAAAAACTAAAAAAACTAAAAAAAGGTAAAAAACTAAAAAAACTAAAAACTAAAAAAAACTAAAAAAAATGAAAAAACTGAAAAATAAGCTAAAATAAAGGTAAAAACCAATAAAAAACTAAAAAAAAACTGAAAAAACTAAAAAAAGGCAAAAACTACAAAAAAAACTAAAAACTAATAAAAAAAGTAAAAAAGCTAAAAAACTAAAAAAAACTAAAAAAACTAAAAAAAGGTAAAAAACTAAAAAAAATAAAAAATAAAAAAAATAAAAAAAAGGAAAAAACTGAAAAATAAGCTAAAATAAAGGTAAAAACCAATAAAAAACTAAAAAGAAAAAAAGGAAAAAACAAAAAAAAATTTTCATCTAAAAAACTAAAAAAAACTAAAAAAGGTAAAAACTAAAAGAACTAAAAAAGAAAAAAATAAATGACGACACTCAAAGAGAAAGCGACCAGGACAAAAGGAATGTTCGATTAGCAATCAACAAAGCACCGGGACACAGGGAGTATAAATGACGACCAGGACATAAGTAAAAAAAAAAACTAACAAAACTAAAAAGAAGGTAAAAACTACAAAAAAAAAAGAAAAAAAAACTAAAAACTAATAAAAAAACTAAAAAATCTAAAAATCTAAATAAACTAAAAAAGAAAAAAAAGGAAAAAAATAAAGGAGAAAAACAAAACTAAAAAACGAATGTATATACAGACCGGGACACCGGGATACAAATGACGACCGGAACACAGGGAATATAAATGACGACCGGGACACAGGGACACAACTACAACGGGGACACCGGGGGAAACAGGGGGATATAAATGACGACCGGGACACCGGGACAGGGAATGGTCGATTAGCAATCACCATCAACAAAGCTCAAGGGCAATCATTAGAATCATGAGGTATAGATCTGAATACAGATTGTTTTCCCATGGACCATTATATGTTGCATGTTCAAGAGTCGGTAAACCTGACAATCTATTTATATGCAAAGACAATGGGACAGCAAAGAATGTTGTATATTCGCAAGTTTTACGTAGTTAAAACCATATATATATATATATATATATATATATATATATATATATATATATATATATATATATATATATATATATATATATATATATATATATATATATATATATATATATATATATATATATATATATATATATATATATATATATATATATATATATATATATATATATATATATATATATATATATATATATATATATATATATATATATATATATATATATATATATCTAAATTCACAGGTGGGACATAGGGACACAACTACAATCGCGCGTAACTATTATGGCGCGTAACGACTTACGCGCGCGGGGGGGCTTGGGGGGGGGCGCGAAGCGCCCCCACCAACTAGGTGTTGGGGTGGCGCGAAGCGCCACCCCAACAGCTAGTATATATATATATATATATATATATATATATATATATATATATATATATATATATATATATATATATATATATATATATATATATGTATATATATATACATATATATAAATATATATATAGAGTACTGAGAGCCCAGCAGCTTCCCCGCAGGGCCCCGGTATGTGGCAATCGGATTTTTATGTTGATTTAAAATATATAAGTTTCATCAAATTTAGTCTTACTTATCAAAAGTTACGAGCCTGAGAAAATGTACCTTATTTTGGAAAATAGGGGGAAAGACCCCATAAAAGTCATAGAATGACTTTTAAAGGTCACAGAAAATCACACCATCGCATTCATTGTATCAGAGAACTTCACTGTAGAATTTTCAAGCTCCTATCTACAAAAATGTGGAACTTCGTATTTTAGCCAGAAGAGCGATCACGGGTGCGTGTTTATTTGTTTGTTTGTTTGTTGTTGTTTTTTCCTTTTCCCCAGAGGTCATCGTATCGACCCAGTGGTCCTAGAATGATACAAGAGGGCTCATTCTAGCGGAAATTAAAAGTTCTAGTAACCTTTTTAAGTGACCAAAAATACTGGAGGGCACCTAGACCCCCTCCTATGCTCATATTTTCCCAAAGTCAACGGGTCAAAATTCTGAGTAGCCATTTTGTTCAGCCTAGTCGAAAGACCTAATAACTATGTCTTTGGGAACGACGTATTTCCTCATACTCCCCGGAAAAAGGGCTACAAGTTGCAAACTTTGACCAGTGTTTACATATAGTAATGGTTATTGGGAAGTGTACAGACGTTTTCAGGGTAATTTTTCTTGGATAGTGAGGGGGTAAAGGGGGGGGGGGTTACATGGGAGGATCTTTTCATGGTGAATTTGTCATGGGAGGAGAGAAATTCCATGAAGGGGGTGCAGGATTTTCTAATACTATTTAAAACTAAAAGCAATGAAAAGATAAATATGGAAAGTTTTTTAAACTGAAAGTAAGAAGTAGCATTTAAACAAAACGAAGAGAAATTATTACACATATAAGGGGTCCATCTCCTTCGAAATACCTGCTCTTTACACTAAAGCATCTTTGTAATTTAAATTATTTCTTCTACGGCCTTTGTGATTCAGGGGTCATTCTTAAAGAATTTTGACAAAATTTAATCTTTACTAAAGAGCAAGGTATTAACAAGGGGGCAAAACCCCTCATATGAGTAATAAAAATATACGAATATAGATGTTCGTTACGAAAGTTAATTCGGAGGTTACGTATATTTTTTTATTGATAAAAACGCTCGTAAGAAATTAAAATTTCTAGTTGCCTTTTAAGTAGCCAAAAGATTGGAGGGCAACTAAGCCTCCTCCCTCACTCCTTTTTCTCAAAAACCGTCCGATCAAAACTAAAAAAAGCCATTTAGCCAAAAAAAAATTTAAATTTCGTTCTAAGTATTCATGTGCGGAGAGCCAAAATCAAAACTTGCATTAATTCAAAAACGTTCAGAAATTAGATTAAAAAAAAAAGTTATTTTAACTGAAACTAAGAGCGGCATTAAAACTTAAAACGAGCTTAAAAGATTAATAGTAGTCCTCATGTAGATAACTGTCCATCTTAGTATTCATCTAAAATTACCTAACTATTTGGTTTAAGTTGAACTCATAAATGCTATAAAATTAACGATAGCTTATCTCTACAATCACGATTGCCCCAGTCCCTCCTGCCATGCTCTATATTTTAATGCCTATAAAAAGTAATTTTTTGTATGTTTTTCAACATAATGAAAATTATATATATTTTTTCAAATTAATAAAAGGAAAATGACTGGGACTGTCGGCGTCCCCCTGTTCAATAGTTATGGGAGGAGATAGAGGGTTTGAGAGCCCTGGGGCTGAAAAACATATAAGATTTTTCAACATGGAGAATCGATTCTTTTTCATCTCGATACACTAGGACAAAGGAAAATAGCTAGGACTATTCGAGTTTCCCCTGTTTGATACTTATAGGGGGGGGGGGGTTAGAGGGACCTTAGCCCGAAAAAATCTGGTTATTAAAAACAATGAAAATAATATATTCTTTTTTTTTGGTTAAAATCATAACTGTTTCAAAAGAAACTAAATTATTGATATTATTTTGAGGTTTACTGAGTGACACTATCAACACCACCATCTCAAAGGGCGAACAGTCTTTTTGATGGGCGAACGGGAGGGTAAACTTATTTTGTGAGAGAGTGAACGAAAATAGGCTAGCTCCCTCTCAACTTAACTAGAAAGTTTTGTAACCGATATAGGCATTAACACTAAATTTCAAGATCGACTCCTAGGAAACTTAATTCAAAACACAGTCAAGATCATGCTAGACGAGTAGGGCAAAGTATGACAAAATGCAAGTAGTTCACTCCCTGCATTGCCCAGATTCGTCTGTTAAATTCTGTCTTGTGTAATGCATATGTTTATAGAGCTGACTTTGGGGACCCATTTACCACGCTTATATAGGGTAGTATTTTTACGGATCCTACTAACATAGTCCACCCCTATGCGGGCATGACTCGAGCCCTTCTTGAAAAAAAAGTCGGGAAGGGGGGTGTAAGGTTGGCATTAAAGCATCCATCGCGCAAAAGTTTTTTATTTAAACGAAAAGTCGGTCGAGGCGTATGTGCATTTCATGCAAAATAAAATACAAACACTTCACTCGGACTTTAAGAATTTTGAGGATGTATTTTTGGATTAGGCAGATCGGATTTTAAGAAAAGTAGATAATTATCATGAAAATGGGAGAGGGTCAGTAGCATTATTTATTGAAAATTTAGATGTTAATGTAATTATTTTTAAAAAGGATTTTGTTTTTAGAGGTTGGAGGGGAAACTACTTTTGGTAAATTTAATGTAGATTTAAAGGGCTGAAAGGGCCTACAGCACATTCATTACAGAGCTACATTTGTTACAGAGTAATCAGAGTTACAGTGCTACAGATACGCATTAATTATATCAGCCCAAAAACTCTTGCAAAAGGATTTCCTTAAGACATGTTTGGACAATTCGGGGGTTAATGGACCTAGAAAGTGGGTAGTTTTCGTAAAGTAGATTTTAACTGTTTAAATAGACAAATTCCAGTAACACTCAAAGGAATAGATAGTTTTGTGCGGGCTAATGAGCATTTAAAGAGTTATGCTATTGCTTTAAATTATGATACGAAATTCTAGGAGGGGGAAAGAATATATAAAAAGGGAGTAAAATATTCAGTGAGGGTTATCTTCATTGAATCAGTGAAGTACTCGGTATTGATTCTTTACGAGCATCCTATAGAGCCTGATTCGATAAGACATTTATTTCCTACCACAGACTTTAGTCGGTTTTTTTTTTTTTTGAGGGTAAAAAAATATGGGGGTATGCTACTAGTGTCCAATGTGTCTGTTTAGATCGCTCACATAATTCAAATTAAAGAATCATTTGAGGCACTGTAAATGTCATTGGTATTAGTCCTTGCAGACAGTTTGCGGTGACAGTGCCATTTTGTGATTCAAGAGCTTACAGAATTCGTTCCTAGAGAGTGAAAATGTGGCGTTAGGTTGTGAAGCTAAGATCACGAACGTGGATGATTCATAGATTTCGAATCGTGTTAAAGAGCATGAAGCCATTACTGTATTTTTCGCACTTGCACAGAGAGACACTAGTAATAACATGTAATTGGCAGAGTTTTTCACAACACTGGACGGAGAAGATTGTATGGACGCAACCACTTATTAAAGGTGCTAATAAGTCAATTTCATGGCTGTGCTATACAGCCTATTCAATAAGTCTATAACCAGAGGACGAGTTGGGCCTTCATAGATTATAAAACGTGTTGGGGTTGTTAGGGGAATATTTTTGAGGGCAGTGGGAGGTGCCAGTCCATGATAATGACCATTTGAGGAATCCATTTTTATCGGAGGGAAGGGGAGTAACTTTTGTAAACTGGCCCACAATCTTGTAATTTAAACATTAAAAAACAATCATTTCTACCGGTACACAATTCCACAATTCCAATTCCAACTATAATCTGAAATTCATATTACTAGCATTGGTATGTTTGCAGAGAGGTCAAGTTGTACATGTGCATAGATAGATGGTTCTTTTCTTATAATATCTTACCTACATCATATGAGGAGTTTCCAGTCTTAGAATTCAAATGGAAAACAATAGATAATGGTAATACGTGGTTGAATAAAATACATTTTTAGATTCCTATAGTTTTTCCCCAAATCACTTAGTCTATTAATTAAAGTATGGAGATGAGACAATTTTTTAGTTTCCCCTTCCTTAAACGGCACTTTCCAGATAATGAAATGTATTATTTTTATTTGTAAGGTCATATATCCATATGAATACTACACCACTATCTCGAGGCTTAGTATCGAAAAATTACCACCCAGCAAAGCGTTTTGAATTTGCTAAGAAAAAATTGGGCAAAATGAAGGTAAAAAATAAGGAGGATTATTATAAAATTGTGTGGAAAATGATGGCTTTACATTTTTGGATATTTTGTTTAAAATTAATCATAAAATCTAAGGGAATTTGGGTTGGATTAGGGCTATTATTTTTCAACTCCCCATCCAGTGATGGATTTTATTCTTATTATCAGTAAAGAGAAAGTAGGGCTGAATACTGACGAGGATCAGCACTTACTTCTTTAGAAATCAATGCAAGGAGGGTAAGTTTTCCGTGGGATCGTATCCTGGGGACTTAGTCGACTGGACAACGTACCGGAGAAAATTCAGACGTAGTTATTCTGGATATGAACTCCCTTTATCCGTTGGCATTGTCTCACTTCTTTTTGCCGTGTGGGAAATATGAATGGCAAGTCAATCCTTGTGATTCAAATTTCCCTGTTGTTGGCACTGTTGAGGAATGGGGCATAAGGATGGTATCGAAATTAATGGTGAAATTTCGCTTCCTTTTCCCTTCCATAAGCAGACCGATGTCTGTGGTTTCACTGATTCCATAAAATTTTGGTTTACTAGATGGTAGGTATATCCACTGGCCACCTTCAATAAAAATTAATTGCTGATTTTCATCCGAAACAGAAAATTGTTGTATATCACGTTCTTTTGAGATGGACTCTAGCCAATGGTTTCAAGGTCAAAATCTTCATAAAGCCCTCAAATTCGATTAAAACATGAACATGTTTATTGACACTTTTCTCAGAAAATGTTCTGAAGCCAAAACAAAGGTTGAAAAAGAAATCTTTAAGCTCATTTTAAATTAAGCCTTCGGTAAGATTAGTGAGTGTGCGCAGTAAGAGTAGTAATGACTTTATGACCAAATAGAATGTGCTCGAATCATTGCCAATCTGAACTTTACGTCGTTCACATTTATAGACTTCAATATGGTAATTTTGCATAGACAAAAAAATGTAGTTTTAAAAAAAAACATTGCCGCTGGCAGTGCCATTATAGAAATATCATAGAAACTCACATTTGAACTCTATTACAAATGTCTAGGCTTCAATGACCGAAGGTGGGGGATGTTCAACGTATTATAGAGACACTGATCCACTCCTATTAAAAGTTAAAACTAAAAATCTGTTTGATGATTTGGAAAAAGGTAAGTACATTAGCTTCTGAATAGACTTTTCCAATTGAAACAAGTCTATTTACCGTTAGCTAGTGAAACGCCATGCCCGGAATAAACTTGTATTTTTTAAATTTGAGCCGAGGAGCGACTTGAGTCCCCACGGTGCACTTGCAGGTCTGAAAGTATAATGCGTACAAACTCACAATGTGGAAATCGAAAAGTTAGCAAAGGGGTACCTACACATTATTTGAAGGAAAATTTCAACATAACCATTTGTAGAAAGTGTGTAGAAAACATCCTAGTCCCAAGAGTGACAGTTATGACGATTGGCTCCTTAAAATTAAAACTACACCTTTAAAATGGAGGAAATGTCATGTCAGCCATATCGGAAAAATTCTATGTGTTTTCAGACGGTTTGAAGGTACTTCCCTATGGACATTACCTCACTTCAGATCGGGATTTATGTTTACAATACAAACACCATGTTGGTCTTGAGAATATTTAATAACAGGGGGGGACTGTTTTCCAATCTCAGCAATGTTATTTTCTTATGTCAATCCTAGTATTTCACTCTAAGTAGTGTTTTTTGTTTGTCTGTCTTTTTTTCCCTGTGTACGCAAGACAGGCTTGTGATTGTATTTCGTATCATTAAATAGAAATTGTTTAATATTGTAGTACGAATTTACCTGCATCCAGAAGGCCGGTCCCGGCCTTTGACCACTTGGGGCCATCGCAAGCACTGGGGGATCCAGCCTACGGCTGGCCACCGCAGCGGCAACCACACCCTCCAGTGAGGACTTTTCCAAAATGTTTTTAATGCTTAATTCCCAAGTGCCTATTTTTTGATAATTTCTTTCCCAAGTGCTTCTTATTTTATGTAAATAAAAAGTGAAATTTTAAGTGATATTTTATTTTATTTATATACTTTCTTATAGAATCCCAGAAACTATATTAAACTATATATATATATAAATTATATATAGCTATAGCGTGTGGAAAGGTCCTACGATAAAACAAAGACTATTGCACCAGACGCAAAATTTACGCAAATGCTTGATGTGTTTAACGTAATCGAACAAAACTCTTGATTGATCATTGATGATTTAGCTGAATTCATTGAATAATAGTCTTGGGATATTACAATTATTTTTGGTTCAATCTCATCATACAAAATTTCCATAACCGTTGTCCTCAACAATTTCTTTCATCAGAGCCAATGTGTGAAGACACTTGCTTTAAATTGTACTTACTATATTATCTAAAAGTTTATTCGTAATTCAAGCTCTGTTATAACTTAAAACAAACAAATATACACCAGTGAACCGAAATGTCTACTCTCGGCATACAAATAAACTGGGAATAAGCATATGGTTACATTCTATTGAATCTCAATCAGAAATCACACAACAATTACATGTATTCACTCATATATTTTACAATTACATTACCGTATATCAACCAGTGAACAGTAACAAAGGTCATTAGTTATAATCATAACACTGAAGAAACTATAAGAAAACAGACTTTTGTTTTCCATCCTTTGTAATTCAAAACTATGGCTTAGGAAGGATCTACTCAAATATGGTTTTGGCAAATAATTCATTAATCAAACAGTTCGTGGTAACGAACTGTAGTAAGGAGCGACCCGGCTCAATAGTAAACGAAACTCTAAAAAATGGAATTTTGGTGCTAAAATATGCATCAAAAGAATCGGATTTTCATGCTGATTTTAAATATATAAGTTTCATCAAATTTAATCTTTGTCATCAAAAGTTACGAGCCTGAGAAAGTTTGCCTTATTTTGGAAAATAGGGAGAAACACCCCCTAAAGGTAATAGATTAGGAAGTAGAAAGAGCGAAGGATTGCGGAGGGGACAACCCATTTCATTACGGAGTAATTACGGAGTAATTTCTGTTCGTTTTAAGTTTTAATGTCGCTCCTTACTTTCAGTTAAAAAAAAATAGTTTTTTTATGTAATCTCTTATTAGAGCTTTGTTGAACTTTAATTAAAGGCAATGCTCAAGGGCCAGATGTTAAGCCACAGACAAAGCAACATTGTTCACATGTACACACCCTGGCAAGTAAAAAAAAAAGGAAAAGATTTTAAAAAAATGTCTTCTTCAAGCAGGCAGTTGCTTCTTTAAACTGTCACTGCCAATAATTGTAAAACTTATAAACATTATTCTCTAGAATGGATAAACCCTAGAAGCTGACAACAATACAACTCGCTCTTTCACAAAAGGAGTACTTTGATGACTATCTCGATAAATGTATTAACAATGAGACAATTACAGACGATATAAAATTACTTTTGCTTCAAAATGTCCTTCGACGAGGGCACAGGCGAAGCCTTACAACTAAAGACTTTTTATTGATCACAAAAAGGAAACACCTCAAAATTCTGAAATTTCAACATCACCAAAACAAGCAGAAGATTCGTCATTGTCTAAAGTTTTAACAAGTGTTGCAGACCGATTACCTCAATCGCATCATGAGCAATGTGGCTCTTGATTTATCTCTTCGAAAGTGAACATGCACAAATTGATGGTTAAAATAATCAGGTTATAATCCATGGCAACACTTAAAATCTAATTGATTTGACATCAGATTTTAAATCTTTTTTAAGACCCTAGCACACCAAGTGGCAATGATTTGCTATACAAAAACACCAACCAAAGACGTCTCAATAGACGCTTCAGCCTCACCCTTCACCCTTCACCTCACAACCTCACTTTGTTTTAAAAATGGCTCAAGTTTTGAAATATAGGTATGAGAATATTGGTGAAGCAGTAAGTCTAAGTCCCCCATCTCACTTGATTAGGTCACAGGACTTCAAAAGGCCTAGCGACAGAGTATTTACAGAGTGGACCAAGTTATACTCTTTATCTAAATCTTTCAGTTTGCGGCAGGCATTATCGAAAAAATAAAACATTTTCGCCCTTGTGTATATTACAAGCAGATCTTTTGACTCTAGACAAAGTTCAAAGACGACACAACAATTCCTACAGTATGTTCTACTGTCAATCAGTGTTTTTAGTCACTAGAAACATGCAATTCCCTTGCAGTCAAGGAACTATGAAGTTGTCGAAGCTCTTGAATCCATACTTGAACAAAATTGTTATAGGAGAATTCAAACAGATTGAGGTGGTGAATTTATTGATACAAATACAACAAAGGTATAATTGAAATACAATGTTCTATTTCAGTTATTGTTAGTGTTAGATCTAGGTAAGGGGTGTGGGACGATGCGCCCCCTAATGTGGTGTTGTGCTTAGGACCGCTTACTCTGGTTGGGGCTGGGACAATGTAAAACTTTAAGGTTATTTTTGTTTTTAATATTTGATTTTAGTAATTATTTTTGAATTGTTACGGCTGTTTCTTTTTTCACACTAGTTTGAAACAAAGTATCAGTTACTTTGTATGGTCTCTGTTAGATTTTACTGATGACACAAGGTGGATATAAGAATTTAATTAAATTTCTATTTATCACAGGAATCTGTCTGCATTAACGCAAAGACGAACTGGAAAGCGAAAATTTTCATTTCGTAATATCAATTTTGTATCAATTTCGTGATAAATTTCAGGATAGTGCTGTCACAACGGGGCTGAAAAACTTTATATTGAAACTTCTTTTTATTGTAAAAGATTTGTCTTCTAGTCTTGGAATGGTAAAGAAGGGAAGAAATTAATCCCATCATTTTTTTGGCTGTCATAAGACTTGTAATTGGTTTTTTGCGAAGTGGGGTGTTTTTACATCATTATTGTTTTTTGGGGGGATTTGTATAATAGAAAATAAATGCATGAAAAGTGAAAAGATATTATTAATCTATGTTTTGGAATTCAGTTAATGAACCATTGTCACTTACTATAGTATGACATATCACTTCCTCTGTTCATCTTAAAACACTAAAATAAAGAACAAACTGTTGAGACCTATTTGAACTTTAATAAATTGTTGTATAAGTATATACTTAAAACTAAGTATATGAGTTAAAATACCCCTTCAAAGGTCAGAGTAATCGTATAAGAAAAATAGACTTTCAAAAAATTGTTTATAAGATAAAGTAAATAATTATGTTTGTATGTATGTATGTGTTTTTTATATTCCACCTATAAATTCTTATAGATAAATTCTAAAAGATAAGTTCTTTTTTCGAACATTTACTTACAAAATTGTTGTAAAAAATTGCAAATTCATGCCGCTTGAGTTAACCAAAGAAATGGAGTGTAGCTGTAATATCGCTTCTGAAGTTTTCACCTCCTCAATACCTTCTTGTATGTTTATACGAAGGGGCTGCATATCTTTCTCCATAAAACTATTTATACTGCTACATACACTGCTTATGATTTTATGCATATTTTGGTACTATGCGTAAGATCTTACGATATTTCCACAACTAATTTTCTATAAATCAAAATTTTTACACGAAAATTCTATTTTTTAATGCTAAATAGGAGCCAAATTTCCGATTTTTAATTATGTGCTCAACATACACGCTGCAGGAATGCACTGCAGGGCCGACGCAGGGACCTTAGTAGTCAAGAAGCGTCGTTAATTCTTAAATAATGCATATCAACATTTAAACTTTTGAATTGAATATCTTAAAGTTTAAAGGTTTTACTAAAATGTTAATTATAAATCTACCAAAGCTTGAAATCCTGAGAATTTAAAACACCGATCTAGACCCACCAAATGCAAAAATAACAAACACACTATTATTTGTTTTTTTTTAAGGAGTGTTTTGACTCATATACTTAGTTTGAATCGCATACCTACATGCAGCTTCATATTTTTCAGAAAAGTTTGGTCTTTATTTGAATACTTTAGCATGAATAGAAGAGGAGATACTAACGAAGAATTCTAAATTGATAGGACTCGAGACTGACAGGATTAGCCATTATAAATGTTTACTGAAATGTCGCAGTAGACATGAAGCGTGTAATAAATAGATATGGCGGGAATAGAAGAAAAAAATGACCTTTTCTTATAAAATCGGGGGAATTTGGTAATATAAGCGAAGTATATCGAACTTTAAAAAGTGGAAAGATACGCTACATTGTTAGAAACGGTAAATTAGTAAATTTTTGAGATTTCATTAAAATTGACACTGTTCATTAGAACACTATTTCTAAAATTAAAAGAACTAACAGTTAATCTTTTACGTATTAACAATTGTATCTTAATCTTTACTTCCTACTCTTCATTGCCATCAAAATAACTAAATGACGCCAAATATTTAGGGAAAATGCTAAATGGTTTGACCGATACAAATAGTCACAAATAATAAATGATTCCAAAAAAAGGTTTAAGATCATTTTTTAACAATACAAAGCTTAACTTACTCGCTACAGTGGTCAGTAGTGCAAAGGCTGAAAATTATGCAGAAGAGATTATATATTATTTATTCCATGAATGATGAACAGCTTTTAGTTCGTTTTATTGTGGCTTAGCTTCTATTAACATATTATTTTTTTTATCAATAATCTTAGAACATTTTAACTTCACAATATTCATTAGAAGTTTAACCCTCAATACATTTTAGATTAAATTTACGACCATTTCTACTACGTACCTACGACGTATAATCGTTGAGGTTTCCTTTAAATTGCTGGTATTTCTTTGTTCGCATGTTTATCGGAGCCGCCAATTATGTGGCTCCGCTAAAACAAATCCTGGATTTGCCGTTAGTCATAGTACAATAAAGCAGCAATGGCTGAATGATTGATTAGAACTATTCGATTTTTAATCTTGAGATATTATACATTGAAAAATGCTACTGCTTTTAATTGTCATTTAGATAAAAAGTATGAAAATTTGTAATGAGCCTCCTCAATCACCCCTGTCCAAACTTAATCCTCTTGAAATTCGTTGAGGAGGCCATGATACGCTTAACATTTTTCATAAACAATATTCCACTGAAAGGCAAGTTAAGAAGACGAAATTCATTGCTGGCTATATAATTCAGGTCAATTAAAATACTTTCTTTTTTGGATAGAAGAATTATCAATGTTCCGCTGAGATTTTTAAGGTTTCAAAAGTTTTAAACGATAAACCTGTAATGACATACCTGATTTGAAAAATTAAGAAATTTTCGGTGGTTTTTATGACTACGAATTGCAAAAAGTTAAAAACAATGGAATCCATCAGACTGAAAAGATATTAAAGAGTTGAACTCACAGGGGCAAGAGAGAGTTGCATGTTTATTGGCTAGGATACAATCCTGATTGGATTCTTGGATAGCCGCTGAAGATATAAACAATAATCAATGGTTTCTATGTGATATTTATGTCCAATTTTTCTGGCCCCCTCTACGACAATTTGAATAAAATAGTGATTTTTGCACATAGCTCCTCCCCACCATGCTAGTGGTTGGTCTCATTGATTGTATTCTCGGATATACATACAATATTCTGAGAAAGGATTGTACATATGACATAAAAGTTAAATCACACGATTGGCTACTCCTTACCGAAGAATAGATAAAATCACTTAACTCTGGTGAACATTCTTGAACAAAAACCACCCAAGGTCATATTCAAAATAAAGCTCCTTTAATACATTCCCGTAAACACTCTTATTTGGAACTCTGTCAGTTAACTTTAAGAAGTGAATTAAGCCTTTAGCCTTTAGCAATAACAACAGGTTATATAGAAAACCATCAAGATGGTTAATAGAAAAAATACATTGGTTTGTCCTAAAATTGATTGTTCTATTGTTACTTTTACATCATGACAAATAGGTCACGGAAAGGACCATTACCAAGATCGTTCGTCAATGTCAGGCTGTGTCCTTGGCATTTGGTTTTATAAGTTATTTCATTCTGCACTACCCCTGGCTAAAAACACATTGGTCTGGTATCCGTGGATTTTGCGTCTTCTACATCACACGATAAGGGCTCTGGGAAGGATTTTAAAGAAAGTGTTTTCCGAAATATCAGGTCCAGCGCACGATCCCTGGGTGAGCGATTGAAATCATGACGAAGCTTAATGGTTTAAAAAGATCTACTCACTCATCAGTCTCTACTCAGGTCAGAAACGAATGACATCACTCTTGTCAAAGAAGAAACAGAAACCAAGAAAAGAAAATTATTAGATTAAAAGAGATTTCCTTTCCAAGCAAAATGGCACATCTACAGCATAAGGAATCTCATCCCTCAGTCACCTCATCATTGAATCTTTTCAGATTCAGATTCATTTATTCAAAAATTTATATTCATCAAAATCTTCAAGTTGCCCAAATGGAGAGACAAGCTCGACTACTGGGCAAGACATATGAACAAAATTGAACAATCCTCATTGATGCAGAACAAAAAAAATGAACCACTATTTCATCAATAAAAAAAAAACAGATTCTTTAATGAGAGTATTTCTGGCGGAGTAAGTGGAGTGAGGCCAAAATAAAATATAAAATTTTTACCAACCGTTCTTGCAAGCAGATTTCATTATATAACTTTTTAATCGTCTCTTGAAAGATCCTTTCGGTAACTCAATAGATTTATTTAATGAATATTTGTTGGCTATTGATGGGACCATATACCGGAGGTCGAGACGGGATCTTTAATTTTTCATCAGAGGTAGTTTATAAGGGTTAACATATCTAGTTATTAGTGAATTTTGATGTCTGGACAGTAAATTCTGGTCAAAAAAGAAGTTATATACATGTTGAATCTTAAAAAACAACTAGCTATTAGCAGACGAGATTTCTGTGTAAGAGTCATTATGTCTAGAAACAGGTAAGAAGTACGTGTTTCAGAGTGGAAATCTGTACTCCTCGGGTGTTTTAAAAACTTATCTAGAATTCGAATAGCTTTGTTTTGCAGGGTTTGTATTGGTTTAATATGTGATTTAAAAGTCAGCAAAAATATAGCTGAGCAATATTGGAGGTGTTCATCAATTAGGCAAAAATATAGGATTCTTAGAACTTTATATGAGAATAAAAATTTTAGTCGGTGGAGCAAACCTATATTTCTTTATAATTTTAGTCTCAACAACGAAATATGTGTTCCAAAATTCATGGTAGGGTCGAAAACGATACCTAAATATTTTGCTGTGTCTACTCTTTTGATTTCATGAATAGTATCGATGGTAATTTTATTCATAGAAATATTTTTCAACTTTTGATTTGATCTTCCATAAATAATAAATTCTATTTTAACAAAATAGGGGAAACGTTTGTTAATTTGGAACCAATTTGTGACAGATTTTGCAACTTCAATCAGTTTTTCTTTCAGTACATCTAATGTTGGTGGTTTTAAACTTCCTGCAGTATCATTCGCAAACATAATTGTTAATGTATTTTCAGGAGTAGATTTAGGGAGTTCATTTATTTATATTGAAAATAATAGAGGTCCTAAAATTGAACCTTACGGTACACCAATATTATTATTCGATGTCTCAGACGAATATTCACCATCAATATCTACCACAAAGCTTCAATCGTGCAAATATGATTTGATTAATTTTAAAAGTACTCCTCTTATTCCCGTATTTTCAAGTTTTTTTAAATAGAAATTCGTGATTTAAAGTGTCGAAAGCTTTCTTAATATCAAAAAACAATGTAGCTGCTAAACAATCATCATCTAAAGCATAATTAATGAAAATATGTGTTGCGGCGACTAGTTTTTTTAAATAGAAATTCGTGATTTAAAGTGATTTGATTAATTTTAAAAGTACTCCTCTTATTCCCGTATTTTTAAGTTTTTTGAAATAGAAATTCGTGATTTAAAGTGTCGAAAGCTTTCTTAATATCAAAAAACAATGTAGCTTCTAAACAATCATCATCTAAAGCATAATTAATGAAAATATGTGTTGTGGCGACGGCATCTTCTGTCGATCTGTCTTTTAAAAAACCAAAATGGAATTTTCCAGAAATGATGTAAGTCTGTACTTCATTATTTTTTCAAAAACTTTAGCCAGTGGGAAAGGAGTGCAATAAGACGGTAATTATTGGGATCTTGAGTCTCACCTTTTTTAAATATAGGGATTATTTTAGCTTTTTTTCAGAAGATCAGGGAAGACACCATTTTTTATGCTCGTATTTATAACATGTGGAAGAGGTTCATATATTACTCCTGATATTTTCTTTAAAAGATTTGTTGATGTATCATCTACTGAAGCCAAATTTCCTCTCTTTAAATCACTAATACCTTTTTGGTATTCATCAAATGATACTGGTAGCATATACAATGATTTATCTTCGGTTTGGGGCGAAAATCGTGTATAATCTGATGTCTCATCCAAAAGATCTCTAAACAATTCTTCACCAATTTTACTAAAATGCTTAGCAAATAATTATGCGATATCCTTTTTTTCAGTTGATTCATTAGCGTCATTTTCATTATTAAGAAAAGTCGGTATTGCTCTTGGTTTATTTTTATTTGATTTATCACGCAAGATTTCCCATATTTTCTGCTGGGACACAGCTGAAGATATTTCCTTCTCATAACAATTTCTTTCACTTTCTCTCAAAGTTCTAGTGAGAGGATTTTTGTACAATTTGTATTTCTGGATGTTTTCATCAGACGGATAGTTGCATTTAATTTTGTATAGTCTATTTTTTTCATTAATAAATTTTAACAGTCTCGGGGATATCCATGGTTTTTGTGGCATTGACTTGGGTGTTTTCCTTTTAACTTTCGGCCATATATTATTATAAACATCATTAAATGATTTATAAAACATTTTCAATGCCTTGTTTGCATCCTCAGTACTGACTACTTCCTTCCAATCTATATCTCCTAGCTTAATAATTAAACGCGCAATTGATTCATTATTTACTATACGACCTGTTTTGTCATTACGTTTATTTTTTAGACCTGGCCAAATTAAATTCAGAAATTATCACACCGTGTTCTGAAATATCGTTTAATATGACAAAAGTTGAAAAAAAATACTATTAGAAAAAAAATATCAATTAATGTTACTCCATTATCATATATTCGAGTTGGATTCACACGTCATGGGAGCAGTCCTTGACAAAGCATTAGTTCTAAAAATTCTCTTATCTTCGAATCATTTTGCTTTTGCTTGAATTTTCATTAGGTCTAGGTTGAAATCACCAAAAATAAATATTTGCTTATTCATTTGTGATATTTTATTTAATAGAATTTCAAATTCCATCAAAAATTGATCTATGCTTCCGGAAGGTGGGCGATATAAAGATATCATAATTGTTGATTTTTTATTAACTTCACAATCCAGATTGCACGTTTCAAAAATCATATCTGTATTCCAAATCATTAGGTCTCGTCTTATTTTCAATTTTAACTCTTTTCTTCTGATAAATCCTAATCCACCACGCTGATGGTGTTTTCTACTCTCATGAACAAAATCATAATCAAGAAACATTACATCATTAATATTCCTATCATTTAAGAAAGTTTCATTTACCGCTAAA
Organism: Artemia franciscana; assembly: GCF_032884065.1. NCBI lineage: Eukaryota > Metazoa > Arthropoda > Branchiopoda > Anostraca > Artemiidae > Artemia > Artemia franciscana. The sequence goes on from NW_027062618.1 coordinate 1,739,425, forward strand.
GTTTCAATTTTATTTTTATTAATTATGTCATTTATGAAATCAATGCTACTAAGTAAACCTCTGCAGTTAAAACTAGAAAAACGTACATTTCTGCATGTAGGGATAGAGTCATCCACAAATGAATATTTGTTTTTCGGGCTATCTTCCAAAGTTACTGCTTCATCATCCTTCACATCCCTCATGCATTCCAGTATATCAAAAGGATTTTCCTCTAACAGTTTAGCTCTGCTTGCAAGATCAGGTAAATTATGTAAACTCAATATCATAAATCAACAAAAAAGCCTCACTCCAGTTAATCAACAATTTAACAAAAGACCACTCAAAAAAGAAAACTAAGCTAAGCACAACATATAACAACCGCATACGTCGGAAAATTCCATTGCGTTTCGGTGGAAGTATGTTCATTTTTTCTCATTCAACAGAGAACACGCCCATTTTGGCAACAATTTGTGCACACCAACACATATTTGCGCATTTATATAATGACTATTATGAACAAATCCTAAAAAATCACTAATAATGACAAAAAAAAAAAAAAAAAATATCGGTCTCTGAAAATATTCATTTTTAAACTGCTTCTACTGAAGACTATTTCATAGATTTTACTTCCACACTTAAAGATTTGTATGTAATAGTAAACAATCTAACAGCAAAAAAACCACTTCCTACTGCTGGATTATCCTGTGGAAATTTTGTACAACACTATTTGTTTAGAAAATTCAGTGTATACAAATGGAATATTGGTGAGAACTAGCAACAATCTCTCAAACTATTCAAGTTACATAAAATTATTATTGATGAATCTTATGTTTTATAAGAAATTGAGGGTCTTGGCCGTTGGCATATGTAACAACCAAATGGGCATAATGAATCAATAATCAATAACACCTACTGGCTGCTAGGGCCTGGTAAGATCTGGTTATTAGGGCCTGACAGGGCCAATCTAGGAGATACTACTGATGGTGTAAAGAGGGAGGCTTTGAATAGATTGGTACGGAGGAGGAGCGTACGTAGTGGTGTTGGCCTCAGAAGGCTTAGTGCTGCGGTGAGTTGTTAATGGAACCATAGGAAACTAATATATTTTTTCTCTTTGATAAAATCCATTGAAGGCATTCCCTACTCGTCGAGTATGTGTATACTCAAGGATACCCACCTATGTCTCATTTAATATTACATTCCATTGTCTTAATTTCTTACTTAAAAAACATAGTTTCTAAGTTCAGTCTTTAACGTAACATGGAGGGTAGTTGGTAAGTTAAGGGTCACTCAATAACTATAGAAATGTTTATAGTACAAAAGAAGAACTCACGATAAAATAACAAGTACAAAAACTCGAGACGATACCTTCCTTCATGATCAATTTGAACAAACTCAAGTAGTACTGAATACATGGCCTCAGGGTCTATGTTTGAAATTTTCACTTTAACCTTGGGAAACATTAACCTGTAAAATTTAGCAGTGAAAATCCGTGATTATATTCAGAAGTGTCGCTCATTTAAATTCACACCCTAAACTAAATTGTTTTTCAACTATTGCTTCCCAAACCAATATTCTTGAGCCCATTTGGGATCATTACGCCTGGGCCAACAATATGGTATAACAACCTTAAGACAAGATGTTATGGTTGGCCCCTGTCAGCTGAGGTGAGTATTGATGGGGGACAGGGGAGGCACTTTCCCTGGGTGCAAATATTTTAGGAGCACAAATTTTGGGAGCTAAGTGAATCATAATGAATTATTCCAAAATATGACGAAAAAATTATTAATAGATACTAATACAAAGGAATAAATCCTAACTGCATGACTGTAAACCTTCTAAAGTCATTTTCTGCATTTGCGTTTTATTAAAAACAGTATGTATTTTAAACATTGTGCATAAATTTTTCAAAACATCGATAAATCCAAAATGGACTCTTAGACCTATATTTATATTTAAAACCAAATTTATTTTAAGTTTTTTATAATTGTGACATGAGAAACAAAATGAACTTCAGCTTGATATGAGAAAAAGCTCACACAAGAGCTCAATATTAGATAAAGCTCATACAAGAGCTAAGTATTAGTTAAGGCTCATACAAGAGCTTAGTATTAGTTAAAGCTCATAAAAGAGCTTAGGATTAGTTAAAGCTCATACAGCAACTTAGTATTATTCAAAGATTAAATAAAAAAATAGTTTTTTAACTGAAAGTAAGGAGCGACATTAAAACTTAAAACGAACAGAAATTACTCTGTATATGAAATGGGTTGTCCCCTCCGCAATCCCTCGCTCTTTACGCTAAAGCTTTTAATTGTTTTAAAAAGTAGAATTGTGGCAAAGAGTCAAACTTTAGCGTAAAGGGGACAACCCATTTCATATACGGAGTAATTTCTGTTCGTTTTATGTTTTAATGTCGCTCCTTACTTTCAGTTAAAAAAACTAGTTTTTTTATTTACTTTCTGAACGATTTTTAATTAATGCATGTTTGATTTTGGCTCTCCGCACATAAATTATTGAAATGAAATTTGTATATTAATTTTTTTTTGGCTAAATGGCTTTCTCTTAGTTTTGATCAGATGATTTTGAGAAATAACGGGTGGGGAAGGAGGCCTAGCTGCCCTCCAATTGTGCGGTTACTTAAAAAGGCTACTAGAACTTTTAATTTTTAACGAAAGTTTTTATTAGTAAAAAATATGCGTAACTTAAGAATTAACTTACGGAACAAACTTTTATATTCTTATATTTTTATCATGTTTACGAGGGGGTTTGTACCCTCGTTAATACCTCGCTCTTTACAATAAATCGTAAGTTTTGTCCCAATTCTTTAAGAATGACCCCTGCATCGAAAAGGTCGTAGAATAAATAGTTGAAATTACTAAAAATACTTTAGCAAAAAGAGCGAGGTATTTTTCTCCTCCTAAATACCTCGCTCTTTATGCTAAAGTATTTTTAGAACCCCTCATATGCGTAATAATCTTTGTTCGTTTTAAATTTCAATGCTATTCCTTACTTTCAATTGAAAAAACGTTTTCATGTTTATTTTTTCATTGTTTTTTTTTTATAGTAATGCTAGAAAATCCTGTGCCCTTTTCATTGAATTTTTCTTCCCCCATGACATATTCCTCCAAGGAAAGATCCTTCCACAAAGCCCCCTCCCATCAACACCACCCCCAAACCAAAAAGAATCCCCCTGAAAACGTGTGTATACTTCCCAATAACCATTACTATATGTAAACACTGGTTAAAGTTTGTAACTTGCAGCCCCTCCCCCAGGGATTGTGGTGTAGTAAGTCATTCCTAAAGACATAGTTATTATGGTTTTCGACTATGCGAAACAAAATGGCTATCTCAAAATTTAAATCCGTTGACTTTTGGAAAAAAAGGAGCGTGGGAGGGGGCCTAGGTGCCCTCCAATTTTTTTGATCAATTAAAAAGGGCACTAGAACTTTTCATTTCCGTAAGAATGAGCCCTCTTGTGACACTCTAGGACCACTTGGTCGATACTATGACGCCTGGGGAAAAGAAAAAAAAAACAAATAAACACGCAACCGTGATTTGTCTTCTGGCAAAAAATACGAAATTCCACTTTTTTTTAGATAGGAGCTTGATTTTTTTAGATTAGGAGCCACTTTTTTGAATTTTTGCTATAGGGTTCTCTGATACGCCGAATGCGATGGTGTGATTTTCGTTAAGATTCTATGACTTTTAGGGAATGTTTTCCCCTATTTTCCAAAATAAGGCAAATTTTCTCAGGCTCGTAACTTTTGATGACAAAGACTAAATTAATTGAAACTTATATATTTAGAATCAGCGTGAATTTTTTTTGATGTATCTTTTAGCATCAAAATTCCGTTTTTTAGAGTTTCGTTTACTATTGAGCCGTGTCGCTCCTTACTACAGTTCGTTACCACGAACTGTTTGATCATACAAAAGCTTAGTATTAGTTAAAACTCATACAAGAGCTTAGTATCATTAAATAAAAAATAAAAATTATAACTGAAAGTAAGAAGTGAAAAAACTTAAACGAACATAAAGAAAGAAAACAATCATAAATTGGGTTTTTAAATGTCAAACGAAAATGCTGAAGAAAACAGAGAAAGCGAATATTTCGAGAGAACAGCCGCCTCTTTTCTTCAGCGCGAACAAAATAGTATAATCATAGAAAAAAACAAAAATTAACTTGGAAAGTACAATAAAACCAATGAAAACAAAAGCTAAGAGCTCATATGGCACTTGTGACGAGAGATCGGATCCGGTCCAGTTATGTCAATCACGTATCTAGAACTTGTACTTATTCTTCCGACCAAGTTTCAACCCGATCTTTCCACTCTAAACTTTTCCAAGATTTCCAGTTTCCAATATTTACATTCTCCCCTTTACCCCCCCATGTCCCTGGGTTCAATCGAAATTGAATTGGGGCACCTGGGACATGCTATCTTTCTGTATGTCAAGTTTCATTAAGGTCCGATCACCCATTCGTGAGCTAAACATACCTCAATTGTCACGATTTTCCCTCCCTCCCCCCAGATGTTCGAGTCGGAGAAACGACTGTTACAAAGTGAATATGTGCACTCCCTTACGCGCTTATCAATTTTAATCATCCTTGCCCGTCCAGAAGCACCAAACTCGTCAAAACACTGGAAATCCCGCCCAGCTCCCCCAAAGAGAGCAGATCCGGTTCGATTATGTCGATCAAGTATCTAGGACTTGTGCTTATTCCTCCCACCAAGTTTCATCCCGATATCTCGACTCTAAGCGTTTTTTTCAGATTTCAGGTTTCCCAACTAACCCCTCCAACTAACCGAATAAAGTCGGGACTTATAATAAGAGTTTTGAGACACAATGTTATTCTAAATACCAAATTTCATTCATAGCACCTTCAAAAACACCTCATTTTTTCTAATTTTTTTTAATTTCCACTCGCCAAACTCGCCAAAACACTGGAAATCCCCCCAGCTCCCGCAAAGAGAGCAGATCCGGTTCGATTATGTCGATCACGTATCTAGGGCTTGTGCCTATTCTTCCCACCCAGTTTCATCCCGATTTCTCGACTATAAACATTTTTTCAGATTTCTGGTTTCCCCCTCCAACTAACCGAATGCAGTCAGGATTTATAATAAGAGTTTTGAGACACAATGCTCTTCTAAATCCCAAATTTCATTCATAACACCTTCAAAAACACCTAATCTTTTCTAATTTTTCCGAAATAATCTATCATGTAAAAGTTGGGGTGGTCCGGGATTCGAATCAGAAACCTCTTGCACTCTAAGCATGAATCACACCACTTGACCAACAAGCCACAAGTAATGACAACAATCATTTGATTATCGGCAAATAAAATTCTTCTCAAGTATCTCACTCGTTCACTGCCCCCTAGATGGTCGAATCGGGGAAGTGACTGTTTCTAATTTAATCAGGTCTGGGTTCCTGATTTGCCTGCCAACTTTCATGATCCTAAATTGTCTGGAAGTACCCGAACTAGAAAAACCGGGACCGACAGACTGATGAATAAAAATTGCGATGATTATATGTCACTCGATAAATACCAAGTGCTATAAACACCATTAAGAAATTAAAGATAAACCAAATTCAATAAAAGACCAAAAACCATAAGAATTAAAATCAAATACTTAACAACAATAAAGTGAGGTATTTGCCAATATCCGCGATTTGCAAAAAATCCAAACAAATATGAACTGGCATCTGCGGATACAAACGAGCAACCAATATCCACCGATGGTAAATTATATTTACTTGGATTTTGTGCAAATTGCGGATTATTGCTGTTAGGTATTTGATTTTAGTTCTTATAATTTTTGGTCTTTTATTGAATTTTATTTATCTTTTATTTTTTATTTTTTTTTTATTGGTTTTAAATTGGTTTTGTTATGCTTACGCGTTTGTTTTTTAGTTTCTCTTTGATTACATTATTTCGTTTGCGCTGAAGAAGAGAGGTGGTTCTTCTCTCGAAATATTTGCTTTCTGTGTTTTATTCTGTATTTTGTTTGGCCTTTAAAAATTCCCTTCTTGATCGTTTTCTTTATTTATGTTATGGCAGGACAGTGTGGCTTAAGAAATTGCGAAATTAAGAAATTAAGAAAAAACAAACAAAAACTATTCTGTACATGAAAGGGATTGTCTTATCCTCAAAGTCTCGCTTTTTACGCTAACGCAACTCTAATTTTTAAACAATACAGTCTTAAGCGCAAAGAGCGAGTCGTTGAGGAGATGACAGCCCCTTTCATATAAGAAATAATTCCTGTTTGTTTTAAGCTTTCATTCTGCTCCTTACTTTCAGTTAATAAAAGACTGTTATTTATCTAATTTCTGAACGTTTTTCAACTAATACAGGTTCTAATTTGGCTCACCGTACATGAAAAATATAATGAAGTGTGTATAATAGTTTTGGCAGTTTTATTCTATATATACAGGGTTGCCCCATCCTTAATACTCTTCTCTCTAAGCAAAAGCTGTTAGCACTTTAAAAGAAGCCTCTTATTCTAATTAAATACCCCCGTGTTTCATTAGATGCTCTTAGAAATATTGGGACAAACAGTCAAACTTTAGCGTAAGGATCAATGTAGTGGTAACCCTTCATATGTGGAATATATGAAATATTCCTATTCCCCTCGTAGAAAACTCCCCTGTTTAAATTTAATCCAGTGTAAAGTACACCTCCCCCGTCCAAATCCCTCCGAACAGTTCTATCCTCGCTGAGAATATCCCTCTGTATAAAATTACTTACAAATGTTTCAGTCTGAAAAATGCTCTTAAACATTGTTTTATTTGAACAAGATTTTAATCGCTAGTCATTTTCTCGATCATTAAAGGAATGTCCCCTGCCATAGAAACTATTTCCCGGAAATCAAAAAGTGCAGAAAAAAGCCCTGGATAATTCTTCCGAAACATCTTTCAATGAAAAATTTGGCAAAGAGAATTTAAGGCAATTAAAAAGAATTTCGTGAAGTAATTCTGTCAAATCCCCTCAGTGTAATATTTCGCTTGGAATATTCAACCCTCCTCCCGAAATTACCCTCCTCAAGGAAGATTCCCCCTAAAGAAATCCACCTCAAGTACAATCCCCAGTAGTATTCATGTAAGACTTCTGGATATGTCCATAGGCACTAGTTTTTTCTTCCTTAGTGGCTTAAGATCTACGAAGAAGGTTTAACAGTGTTTCCCCGGTGCTGCAATCTGCATAATTAAAATCATAGATGGCATTATTGTTAACCATAGTTACAGATGGTCTCATGTTTTCTTTGCCAACGACCCATTTGTTATAGCCACTAAGCAGTTTTTCCATTGATTTTATGAATATTTCTTTGGTCAAGGAATCGAACATGAGACCTGAGATTTCTTATGGTAAAAGAACGACGCTTTAGTCAACTGAGCCAAAAAGTCGTTGATATTAGTAGTGTTGCCTTTGCTTTTCACAAGGGCTAACCCCCTTAGAATCCCGATCGGAGCACTTTTTTAAAACTTTTTCCAGATGCAGGTGCTTGTTACGTAATAGGGTTTGTTTACTTATGCAAATAATTTCTTTGCTTGTTACGAAATAGGGTTTGTTTACTTACGCAATTCCTTTTTTGTCTATTTATGCAATTTCTTTGGTTCATACGTAATAAGAGCTGTTAAAGTCTGTTAGACAATATGCAAACGTAGACATTACATCATAGTTTCTTTGATTGTTTAAAAAAACGATGGTCAGGAAAAACCTTCAGGGCCCCGCCACATCCTGATTTCTTTGGTTGTTACGTAATAAGACTTTTTAAGTTAAGGAGCCACTAGTCAAGATGCAAAAGTATGCGTTATGTGATAGTTTCTTTGATTGCTTAGAGACTCTCGAGGGGTAGAAAAAACCTTCAGGTCCCCCCACCAAATCATATTTTCAATGGCCGTTAAGCTTAAGGTCCTATGAGGGTTAGGAAAAAACTTTCAGGGGCCCCCTCCACCAAATCATGGTGTCTTGTTATGTGACTGTTATGCAATAGTACTTGTAAGAGTTTAGGGGTCGATAGTCAAGATGCATTTGCACGCGTGACATCATAGTTTTTTTATTCGTCAAAGACCTAGGAATGTAGGGCTGAAGACCTTCAGAGTGCACTAGTGAGGAACCTTAAAGACTACGAGGCCCCTAGGGAGCAATTTCTCTCTAGAGAGCAAAAGCCCCAGCATCCAACTCCAAGGGCGGCCAGCAATAAATTCCAACGGGGGAATCCTAGCAGTCAATTCCAACGGGGGCCCTAACAACCAAGTCCAATTATCCCTTAGCAGTCAATTCCAACATGGTCCTAGCAACCAATTCCAACTGACCACTAGCATCCGATTCCACCGGCCCACTAACCTAACCACCAGGGCCCTAGCATCCAATTTCACTGGGGGCCATAGCATCCAATTCCAACATTACTCCTAGGGAGTAATTCCACCGAAGGCCCCTAGAATTCGATTCAACCAGGGTCCTAACATCCAATTCCGATGAGATCCCTAGAAACAAATTTCAACGGGGGCCCTATAATTACATTCCACGGGGCACTAGCACCCAATTCCAACGGACACGTAGCATTCAATTTCACCGTAAAGACACTTTCAAAACGTTTTAAGACATTTAAAAATGTTTTTAGGGCCATTTTTCTTCAAGATATTTTTTCAAGACGTTTCAAGACATATCAAAACGTTTATTATGATATTTTTCTTCAAGACGTTTTTTCTTCAAGATTTCTTTGGTTCTTATGTAATAGGAAATGTTTACCTGTGCTAAGGATGCCGCATTCTCTTTTGACTTGTTTCTTCAGGGCTCGTGGGGGATCCCTGCTTCTCACTGAGGGGGACAAACGTGTTGGGTGTTAAGTAATGAAGATTTATACGTGGGATGTTGCGTAATACTTTAAGAGATTTTGTTTCTTCATGATTTCATTTTCCTTGCAAAACTTTTTTTCTAGATCTGATTTTCTTTTAAGACGTTTTTTCTCGGGAAACCTTTATATTCCAAACATTTTTGTTCACATTAGGAGTCGAAAGAAATTTCCCCTCAACGGAATGGTTCACTACACAACTTGATCAAAAAGCAGTTTATGTTACTATTGTTCGGTGAATAATATTTGGTGGAAATATATCGAAAAATCTATGGATCACGTGTTCCCTATGTCTGCAATAATTGACATGCGGGGAGATAATCGATTACTGGAAATTGGTTACATTTGACGTGCACCTGCTTATTAAGTAATACTTTAGAGGGTAATATCAGATATTATTGGGGATGGTTCTTAGCATATTGTCTAAAAATGTCAAAAAATGTCTTCAAATGTCCAAAAACGTCTTGAAAAATGCCTTAAAGAAAAATGTCCTAGAAAACGTCCTGAAATGTTTTGAAACGTCTTGAAAAATGTCTTGAAAAAAATGTATTAAAAACGTATTGAAAAGTCTTTAAACGTTCTGAAAACATTTTGAAGAAAAATTTCTAAAAAATATTTTAAAAAAAACTATGACGTTACGCATAAATTTGCATCTTGACTATCAAACCCTGAGCTCTACCAACTCCTATCACGCAACAAACCAAGAAATCATGATTTAGCAGGCCCTGAAGGTTTTTCCTGACCATCGCTGGTTTTTAAACAATCAAAGAAACCATTACGTAACGAATATGTTTGCATCTTGACTAGCGGTCCCTAAACTCTAACAAGTCCTATTAGGTAACAACTAAAGAAATTATGATTTGGCGGGGCCCTGCTGATTTTTTCTGGCCCTCGGGGTTTTTTAAAAAACTAGAAAACTATGATGCAATGTCTACATTTACATGTTGACTAATGGACTCTCCTATTACATAAAGAATATTGCTAAAGGACAGCTCCTATTACGTAATAACCAAAGAAATCATTCGCATAAGTAAACATACCCTATTAAGTAGTAAACAAAGAAATCACGTGCATAAGTAAACAAACCCTATTACGAAACAACCACCTGTACCTGGAAGGTGCTATGAAAAAAGTATCCGGATCGAGTTTCAAAGGAGGTTGGTCCTTGTTAAAAGAAGAAGGTCATCACTACTGATATTATTATGTTCTTAGAAATACCATCTAAGCAAATGCTACCAATACAATGTTCCCGGGGGCTAGTCACCTGGTCTTAAGCATCGCTGTATCAGGCCAAGTTAATCGCACAACCATTCATGTTATATCTTTGTTTCCAAGAAACACGAATTGCTAGAAATACGAGAAATACGAATATTTGAGTGCAAAGTAAATTGTATGGTTCTGAACACAGAGCAAATTTGGAACGTATTGCTTAATCATTTATGTTATATCATTGTTTGCGAGACAGCGACCATCTGGCCTTATCGTTGATATAACGGTTTCCTGGAACTTGTAATTTGATTGTCAAGTATATTGTCATAGTATTTCAACAGCCTCATATCGTAAAAGTTGAATCTCCATGTTCTAATGAGAGTGCTGACCTCCTAGGGAGCATCGACGAGAGGATCCTCGAGGTCGAAAGAACCTTTATTCTTTGGCTTTGTTAGTTAAGTCTATAATCAGCAGGTGGAGTCTCAAAAGGGAATAAAAGGATGGATTTGAAAAACAACAAATCTTGCGGAATCTTGTGACTTTGGAAGAATGTATGAAACTAAACGATCATTTTCAAAATTTACTTGTGCAAAAGAAAATATTTTGTCAACGAAGGCTTGACAATATCATACAAAATGAATATTTAACTTTGGATTTTGCATAATACTTATCTGTCGTGGACCAAGCCCATTTACTCAATTTATTGACAAACTACTCGAAATTAAACAAAATAATTTTTTAGTTTTCCGTGTTGATTTAAAAATCTGTCTGAATGATTTTTCAGTCTCTGATTTATCATCAGAACAACAAATAAATCGACATTAAAAATTTCTGTCCAAACAGGTGCAAATGATTTTGAAGTACACCATTACTTAATTATGACTTTCTCTATAAGTAAAAAGAATAGTCCTTTTAATCACAACTCAGTTTCTATTTGCCCATGTGAGAGTCAACAATGGAAAATGTTCGACACATATTCACTATGTTTATGTATATTGGCCAACTGTCTATCATGTGAGAACTCCACTAATGTTGATGGCTATAACGAAAAGTATAGGTGATGCCATCCATGTAAATTGCATAGAGGATATGCTGTAAAAATTCAGAATTGTAATTCCTGTCTGACAGTAAATGTTTATGGTTCCTAGACTAGAGGATTCCTATGCTATAATTGTCACTATGATAAATTGCCCTGTTAAGATTGGAAAAAATTCTAAATGCGATTTCAGTTGATTTGTAAGAGACTGTTATCGTCGAAGATTTAAATTGTTTTGGGAAGGAGAATTTGGATTACGTTTCAATCATCGAAACAAAAAGAGAGAATCGTTTCCATTTCATCGTTGTTTGAACAATGGTAGTTATGATTATAAACCTGGTTATTTTTGTTTGGCTGTTGCAGATACTGACTCTTCATATGAGGATATCGTGCGTGACATCACTTCAAACAAGTAAATAGAATCATTTGATTCTTACAAAAAGAATCAAAATAGAATCATTGACCTCACAAAGATATAGAATAAAAATGAAGTTATGCTATATTGCAGAAAATGTGACCCTGACTTTGCAAATAAAGATCTGTACAAGTTAAACCCAAATGATCTGCCACTTCTAATCGTTGTCAAAGACCACATGAATGAGAAAGACGAAGAAATCAAAAAGAAAAAAGACAAAGACTTTTTACTGTTGATATATGTTTTATTAATAAAGAAATTCACAAACATTATTAAGACGATTTATTCGTAGGGCAGTGAAATCAATATCATACAGGTAGGACAGGATGTTTTCCATTATGAAGTCGTTCAATCGAGGATTGTCTGTATAAATACTGGGAGATTTATTGTAAATATAGTGACGATATCGAAAAATAAACTATAGTAATGCACTAAAACCACAGCTTTGGTTGATAAATCTTGTTCTCGCTTCCGATTTTGAACAATAGATATCACACTTTTTTGAAGGAGGTTTTTGATATAGGTTGTCTAGAATGCAAGAGGATCAAAATTTTTTACATTATTTGCTGTTTCAAAGATGCTTATCCAATTTCCCATCTGCACAGTCAACAGACCATTAATAAACATGATTATGGTATTTCAGGAAATTCAAAGGCATGCATTAAGATTTGTATTTGGACATGTATGGATCCAAGTTAAATACGTTACTTATTAGATTTCTGTTCCTGGTGCCAATTTTAATGGAAGGCTACTATCGTGGGTAATTTCCCTATATCTTTCAAACTCATTTAGCGAGGTTAATACTACATTATCCATCAATGGCACTAAAAACATACACTCGAAACGCACTGTACCCGATTGGAAAATGCTCTTATCTTGAGTACCAGAGAAGTCCAAAACGATGATATCGTGACTTTTTGTTAAAATTGCATTGGTTATACCATTTTCAAAAAGTTGTGAATCTTGATCCATAGATTGCATTTTCAATTCATATAGGGTCCGACAGGATTTATCAAAGGATGAATTATAGAAAGGAATTCCATTTTTCTACACACAAGAGAGGAAAGTCAAAACATTTCAAAATTGTGTGGAGAACTTGTCCATAATCCTATGGGAGAGGCACATTTTACAAGTGCCAAAGCAAGTTGTGAAGGAATGTAGGTACTTGAACCCATGGCAACATGTTGTTCATTAGTGATTGTGTGAGGAACGAGCACTTTGATATTATTTGCAGTGGATCTTATCCAGTTACTTTCGTACTTGAAAGATTACCGAGTTGAGATTGGCATTTGTATCAGTGCTGCATCAAGTGTTTTTTTTCAAAATGAAATGGGAAGGAACGAGATTGTAACTTTATGTTAATCTTAACATTGGGAGGCATTCATTGAGGCATATTAAATATTGCATTATTTATTTTACCAACTAATGGTACTTCTTGCTCACTACCCAGATGAGTTCACAATCAGTATCAACATTCCATATATAATCATAGCCCATCACCTGACCTGTCAATTTGTTATAGTAGTTTGGAGTCATCAACATAAATCGTAAGTAGCTTACATATTCAGATATTGTTGCTAGTGCTCACCAATTTTCTATTAATGTGGACACTTATTTGTCAAACCAAATTGTGTAGCACACAATTTTCATAGGATAACCCATCAGCAGCGGTAGGAGTTTCATTATCAGACTTTTTCGTGACCAAAACTTTGAAATCAATAAATTTGGAAGATATATCTGCGAAGCAGTCTTCATTGCAATAAATTTAAAAATGCATGTTTTCAGAGAGTGGTTGTTTTGGGTACAATTGTTCATATTTTCCATGTTTTACACTTATATCAAGATTTAGAGATGAGGCGGCTTTGGGTTGGGATTCTTTGTGTGGTAGATACGTCATTCTCTCTTAGAAAAGAAATCTTTTTTCAATCTAAATATTTTTTTCTTGGTTTCTATATCTTCTTTGACAAGAGTGGTGTCGTTCGTTTCTGATCTGCGTAGACACTGATGAATAATGATGTGTTCTTGGTCTTTTTAAACCTTTTTCACTTTGCCATGGAAAAGTTTTTCACTCTCTGGTTACCATCGAGATGAATCATTTCATTATCAGTGGGAGGGCCAATAAAAATCTTGTCATGTTTCATTGAATAAATTCAACTGGAATCCACCATTCTTGCGAGTAGAAATATTTTTATATTGATTGCACGATACAAATCACTTAAACTACCAAAATCCTTACGTTTTAAAGTAACACAGGGATATTCATTAGGTGTAAGTGCTTCCATAAATTCATAGTTGACAAAGAGCTACCAATTGTGTGGTCTAATTTTTATCTCATATAGACGGTCTTTTCTCTGGATATCAAATGTATTTTTGAGGATACAATAGAACACAATCGTGAATAAAATTTTGAGAATACTAAAGTGTACTCTCCTGATGTCATGGGAGAGTTTTGTCCAAAGATTACTTGTTTTATTCGAATCATTGTAGAGAGGTCAGAGATATTGGACATAAATGTCACATAGAAATTATTGGGCATTGTATTCAGTAGATATCCAAGAATCAAAATCAGAGTTATAACCTATCCAACAAACAAGCAATTGTCTCTTGCCCCTTTGATTCTGACTCTTTAGCATCTTTTCAATCTTATATATTCCATTGTTTTTAAAATTTTAGAATTCATAATCATAAAAAGCAGCAAGAATATTATCATCTTTCTTGTCACGTAAACAATACGCTACATATTTAGTGTCTAAGACTCTGGAAACTTTAAAAAGTTCAGTGGATAATAAGTAATTTCTCTTTTCAAAAAATGTTATTAGTTCTACTCATTCGGACTGTATCACCAACATTTGATTTTTTCTTCTTCATCATAATCTTTTCACTAGAATATGGTTTAAGAAAAGTGTCAAGTGAATCGTGACCTCCTCAATGAGCTTTCTACGGTCTAAAACTGGATAAAGGTTAATGGGGGGGTTGATTGTAAATTTGTATGGTTTTATCTAAATCTTGAATAAGAACAGCAAGATTTTTCAGTGTACGATATTTTCGAATTAAAAGTCGAATGGTTCTTATCAATTGTTAAGCCAATGCTTCCTGTATTGAACAATGACTATGATAGAGCATTTTATTATATTTCAAAAATACCTTCTATACTTATGGGTGAGCAAATTCACAACCTCGATCGGTTTGAATCTTCCTGTGACAATCCTTCTTAAGGATGGACAGAAAAACTTTAACAACTTCATCGCCTCCGTTTGACTTCAATGGAATGACATATGCAGAGCAACTAAAACATCAATCGCAAGTAAAATGTACTTGTATGGACTATTTTGACGCCGTTGAATATTTCAACGGCGTCAAATATCTGCTAGTAATCAAAAGATTACTAGCAGTCAAAAGATCTTCTAGAGTCAAAAGAACTGCTAGTAATATTTGCAATAGAAAAAAGGCCTTAGCTTTGCAATACTGATTCCCGGTAACTTTATGATTACGATGTAAGCTGTAACTTGATTCATCCTGTAAATACTCTGTTGCTAGCTTATTTTTAAGTCTATTGACTTGAGTAAGTTTGGTGTAGGAACTTAAACTTTCCAAATCATCACTCTTCCCATAAACATGTTTCAAAACTTCAACGTTGAAAAATTGGGGAAGTTTCCACCCTCCTTTTGTATAGAAACAGGATAAGGATGATGCAGTGATACTAAGACACATTTGCTTGAGTCCCCCTACTCTCGTCAAGTGATCATTGCCACTTGGTTTGCTGGAATTTTCCAAAAATGCTTTAAATCATCTTTTGATGTTTGACTAAATTTCATTAATCTTTTTAAAATATGGTTATTGACAACCAGACTTTTTGGAAAAGTATGATGAGTTTAAAAAGCTTATGCAAATGCCTGTCAGATGATACAAGTTTTTACGCTTTTTACCCAATCTGATATCAAATCAAGTAGATTGCGGGTCTTGCTGCGGATTATAACTTGATTCCCAGTACTGTCAATTTGAATTTGTTCACTTTTGACGAGATAACTCAAGGTTCCCTTATATTTCTCCCGATAGAATTGAGGCATTAAGTATACACCTATTGTCAAAACTTTAGACAATGATGAATCTTCTTCTTTTTGTGGTGGTGATGGTGGTGTGTAACTTTCATTTAGAGTCCTTTTCTTTTTGCGATCAATGACATTGGCATTGGGTTATATCACATGGAAGGGTTTATGTCTATCCATTCGTCAAAGTGCATTTTGAAGAAAATTAACTTTTCATCGGCAGCAATTGTCTCATTGTTAATAAATTTATTGAGATTGTCCTTAAAGTATGCCTTTGGTGAAAGTATATGTCCTATTGGCATTAATTTTTAGGGTTTTGACATTTTTCTAGAGAAAACTCCTTACAAAACCTGGTAATATCTGCAGTAAAAGTATTAAGAAGCTGCCACCTGGCTGAAGAAGATGTTTTCTTTAAAAATTGTTTCCCTTGTTTTTGGCTGCTTATAATAGAGCAAATACAAGTGAACCATGCTGCTTTTTCTGTAGTTCAGTTCCATCTGGCAGCTGAATATTGACCTCAGTTAGATTTAAACAAAGCTCTGATAAGTGATTAATGAATTCTTTGTCAATACCTATGGTTGAGTATGGACTTCCTAAGCCACTGTTTTGAATTTCCTAGTACGGAGGGTTGATATCTGTTTTCATGTAGATTATTCAGTGTCATAATGGCAATTAACGACCTTTTTTAATGTTTACTTGAAAATGTATGATAATTTTATCGTCAAAAATATCAGTGACTAAACGTAAGTCAGCAGGTGTGTTCTGATTGAGTTCTAGTAGAATATAGTTATAGAGTTTATTTTTAGCCTGATTTTATATCGAGAATAGAAGTTTTGGTTCACCAGGGTATATTAGTTAGTTCAAAGTTATGAGGGCTACATTTGTAGTTCAAACTTGAATCGCGATCAATCCTGTAGATGATACAGTAAGTAAAATGCAAAGCGAATGTCCACATAACTTTGCTCTGATGGAAGAGATCGTTGAGAACTAGGATTATGGACATCTTTTCATGATGAGATTGGACAGAGAATAACTGTAGCATATCCTAAGACGACTCTTCAATGGGTTCAGCTAAATCGTCCATAATCAACCAAGAGTTTGGCTAAATTATATTAAACATGTCTAGCCCCTCTATGGATTTCGTATCTAGTGCCATAGTCTTTATTTTATTATAGGGTCCTTGCCAGACACAGTAGCAATAGTAGATATTTTTGTATTTCTAAGAATATTCTATTACAAATTTTAATGATTTTTGTTAAAAGTGTCACCTTGACAGAGATTGATGACGCACAAAGAAATCTGAATGGAATTTTATATTGATACGTATAGCAACCCCTAATATTAAAATACAGCTTAGTGTAAAATGCATCTATTTATTAAATGAGCAATAGTTTCTTGTGTTCGAGAAAATACAAAAAAATATTAAGACGTGTTTTTATTTACAATAAAACCACTACGATTTTTTAGAATACTTGAACATCACTTTTATTTACAAACCAGTATTACAATGAGAATTAGAAAGGGCCCTCTCCGCGGGAGGGTTTCGCGACCACTGATGGTGGCCAGCAAAGTGCTAGACCCCACTCCCCAGAGGGTCAGCAGCGGGCACGGGGGAAAGTAAATAATGTATTTTTAAACACATAAAAATACAGAGGAGTGAAATCAAGTCACTCCCCTTTCGGATTTGAAAATTAATAACTTATTTTTGTCCTGGTGCATCTTTAACTCAGGGTCAGTGGACTCATCCTAATTTGTAAAAATTAATTCGAGAGCTAATGAGCATACCATTTTCGACATCATCTGATAAATCGTCAGTGTTAACTTTTAGCAAAAGTGAGTCAGTATCCCCTTTATAAATTTGAGCTTGTCCCTCCCTTGCGTTGGAAATTTCTAAAATTGCGCTACGTGTAGAAAATTTTTTAATTAAACATTATTTATTTTTCCCATTAGACAGGAACTTATTGGAGTCTATGATGGTGAATGATGTGAAGTTTGGATCGGAAATGATTTGAGCACATTCGTTTGGGTCAGTTGCAACCCCAGAACTACTCCTATAGTGAACACTTTCGCACATTTTACTGAAGGCCTAATATAATTCGATTTTAAAGATTTCTTTAAACTTTCTTTAAAACTTCGTTTTACATCTGAGTGTTTACTGACAGAAGTCTCAATACACGTCTTTAAATATGGCTTTTTATCGATTTGGAGGATTCTATGTATATTTATGACCTTAAAACCATTGGCTAACATCCATCTCAAAGGAACGTAATGTACAACAATATTCTGTTTTTGATAAATGTAAGCAATAAGTTTTTGTTTTGAAGGTGTCGAGTGTACACCCCAACCTCTGACAAAGAAATATTTTGCGGACTCAAAGAATCGTTAGTCACCTGTCTGCTTATATACGGGAATGAGACATTGCCGATGGTTCATGTCGAGAAAAACTACATCCAGGTTTTCACCGCTGCGTTGTCCAGTCGGCTCATTTTTCAGGATACAATATTCGTGGAAAATATATCCTTCCCTTACAGATCTCCCTACAAACAGGTGTCGATTATATCATGGTGATCAAACCTGTTTTCTCATTACTGATTTTAAGAATTAAGTTTATCATCGGACGAGGAGTTAAATAATAATACCCAAATCCTACATGATTCCTCATAGATTTTATCCATATTTTTACAAACAACTTCAAAACATCACTTGACAGGTACATTTTACAATTATCTTCCCCATTTTTTCATCCCCCCTATGCAAAAATCCTCTTTGCACACTCATAGTCGGCAGTGGCTAATGGACGATCGTAAAATGAATCACAAAACAATTTGATGGACGTTAATTTTTCCTCCCAAGGCCTCAAGATTTATTTGTAGTTCTCATTCGAGTATATAGCCTTAGACGGTAATAGATCATAAATTTCATCACCTGGAAAGCGCTGTTTAAGAAGGGGAAAACTAATAAAATCGTCACTTAACTGTACTTGATTTAATTGACTTAGCGATTTGTGGAAAGAACTATAAGAGTCTAAAAAACGGATTTTATTCAAGCTTGTATTACCGTTTTTAATTGTTTCCCGAAAGAATCCTAAGAGTAGCAACATCTTAGATGATTTGGGTATGATTTTATGTGAAAACACCATCTACCCACGCGCCATCTACAACTTCACCTCTTTGAAAACGTACCAACTATGGTAATAAGAATTTCAAATCGTATCTGAAATTTTGTATATAAACAAGTAGAAAATATTGCTGTTTAGTGTTTAAGTTAAATGATTTATTGATCACTCCAAGAAAGTTACTAGCCCGATAAAAACTAAGCTGCTTAAATGATCACAGTCAAGGAATGACATCCCTCCCCCTCTACCCTCAACAAATTTCCCTTAAAAACCCAACATATTTTTGTCTTTAATGTTGAACTTATCATTTGGTGAAAAGGTCATTGGATAGGCTGTATTGCGCAGCTATAAAATTAATTTATTTGCTGTTTTAATAACTGCTGTGATGGCTGTGTCCATACAATCCTCCCCATCCAATGTCTCAAAATCCTCTACCAATACAATGGTATTACACGAGTCACTTTATGCATGTACATAAGAGACTGCAATAGGTTCATATTTTTTAATACGATAAAATTTGATGGATTGTACAAAAGTATGAGTTTATCTTCGCAGTCTATGGCAACCTTGTCACTGTTTAGGAGTGAATTCCGTTTTTTGATCGCAAGATGGCCTTGTTACCGCTAACCATTTGCACAGATTGATACGCATGACGCTTAGAGTACTTCAAATTATGTTTAATTACGTATAGAATCTAGAATTTCACATTAGACAACAAAAGCAAGCTCCCCAATGCTATCCTTTCCCCTTAGTTAAAACCCGACTCATGTCTGTAATAGGAAAAAACATCCAATTGAATCAGATTCCTAAAGAAGCCATATACAGTCCTTCACCGAGTCAACAAATAGAACCCTCACTGAATATATTACCCCTTTTTTTATCTTTGTGCTCACCTTCCTCAAACTCTGTATCATATTGTAAAACAGTATTACCAATCCTTATATGTGTATTAGCCCACTCAAAAATAATTATCTCTTAAGTATTACTAGATATTTACCATTTAAACAATTAAAATCTACTTTACGAAATTCAATCCGTTACCCGGGCCTATTAACTGCCAAATCATCCAAATCTGTCCGACTAACATCATTTCTTAGGGGTTTTTGAGATGCCACGAGGAATATGTATTTGATGCACTGAATCTTCTTGTCGAAACTAATGTATTAAACGGCTTTAGCCACTTTAAATATGCATTAGATTTAAAAAATTGCCTTCCCCCACCGACCTATTAAAACACATAAGGGAGAGATAGAAAATGAGTAAAATTGTTCTTAAATGTTCAATGAAAGAGCTGGTTAATGATAGTTCCCTGGCTATCAGGGTGGATGACTGGTCTTGTTGAGGATATTGAGTCAAACCCCCAATCGGAATATAAGAAAAAGGATCACTACTTGCCTCTGTAAACCAGTCCACTAGAAGTTTATCAAGCCCATCTGGTTCGTGGCAGGCTGAAACATGTGTCTCCAAGAATGATCCAATGTCAGCCTTCTTTGCCGGTAACTTAGCGGGAACAAAAACTAATATGAAGTTATTCTCTTTTAGAATGGTAGTGTTGTATTAAGCTGAAAAAGAATATCTTCATTGTGCGCGTTTAATAGAAAGTTTCCGGTGCAATCTGGAAAATAACTGAGACAATTTTCTTTTTTGAATGATACATTTTTTTTATTAGCCTCAAGACAATATTTTAATAAGCTTTATTATTATGTCATTTCAAAGCAAATGTATAGTACTTTTAATAAGAAGCACATAGCCACACACATATACACATTTGCAAACACAAATTAGCAGAATTTTGGTAGAGGGGATGACAAGAGAGGGAATGGTGTTACTAAAGCTCTTGGATCCATCCTTGAATAGAATTGCTATAGGTAGACTCAAATGGATCGGAGTAGTGAATTTGTTAATCCAGATGTAAAGAAGATTCTATTGAATTATTATACGATCCCCTCTATAATGGTTTGAATAAAACAAGCAATTTTAGGAAAAACCCACCCCTTCAATCAAATTTAAAGAGAAAAAGTATGAAGTTGCTCTTATCGATTGAATTCTTAAGAATACATTTGATACCTAAGAAAATGGTGCACATGAGATAAAATTAGACCATACGATTGGCCACTCCTTGTCGACTATGAATTTAGGGATGCTTTTAACTTGAGAAAATCCCCGATAGCACACTAAAATAAGAAGAAATCGGCACTATGTCTTATTTGTGTCATGTGATCAATACAAAAATCTCAGCTAATAAGAATGGTGCATTCCAATGTATTTCATCAATGGAACATGACAAGATTTACATTAGCTCTTCCATTGCCAATGAGATAATCTATATCAACGATAGGCTAAGAGATGTTCTTATAATTCTAAGAGATGTCTGTTTCAAACAGAAAACGATAAGCAATGGTATAAATACTGGAACTGGCAGGGGGATGGATCGCGTCGCTTTTGCAGACTGTCCACCCTGACTGTTAAAATTTTTCCCAGACTGTTAAAATTAAGAAGTAAATTAGGTGATCCTTTACCAAAAACAAAAGGTTTGGCTTTGATTACATGTCATTATCGATCTATTCAACAGCAACAAGATGGCAACGATTGGGGGCTGGCAAAGATTTTACAGAAAGAGTCTCACAAAATCTCTGGTCCAGTGAACGATTGCTTGGTAAGCGATTGAAATCAAGACGAAGTGGAAAAGGCTTAAAAAGCCACAGAAACACCTCATCACTCATTAGTCTCTACTCAGATCAGGAATAAAAGACATCACTCGTGTCAAAAAATAAAAAGAAACCAAGAAATATTTTTGACCCAAAACAGTTTTCTTTTCCTAGACTTAAACAACGTATTTCTAAGATAATTGAACGTTGTCTGCATAATAGAATAGTGCGTTTTTTAGATCATTTTGAAATAATAAATCACCTTCAGTTCGGATTTCGCAAATGTTACTCTACAGATCATACGGTCCTATTACTAACACAGTATGTCCATAATATTCTTGACCATGGAGAAATTCCAGCTTCTGTTTTTCTTGACATTAAAAAAGCGTTTGATTCAATATCTCATGATATTTTAATACATAAGTTGGATCATTACTGTATAAGAGGGCCAGCAAAATCCCTAATAGCATCTTATATTAAGCACCGTTCTCAGTATGTTGATGGAGGTGATGTCTCATATGGTAAGACTCGTCAATCTGATACCGTTGGTGTCCCGCAAGGGTCAATACTTGGTCCCTTACTTTGCTTAATTTATGTAAACAACCTGAATAATTCAATGAGAATATTTGGTTTAAATTTAAAATATGCGGATGACACTGCGTGTACTGTCGCAGGGAAAGATGTGAGCTGTTTGAAACTTGCATTGGAAGAAGCTTTCAATCATCTTGAGTCAATTGTGGCTTGAGTCAAATTGCCTAGCTCTTAACGCTCATAAAATGAAATTTGTCGCTTTCTTGCGTTGTAACGTTGCAGTTCCTGAGCTTCAACTAATTGAATCAAGTGATTTTAAAATAAAGATTTCACGAGTAGCAACTATGCAAGTCCTCCTTGACTCTGCTCTATCATGGAAGCCTCATATATCTAATCTGTGGAGGAAATTGGGGAGAAATACAGGGATAATGCGAATAATCAGGTCGTCCTTTCCCTTTGAAGCAATGAGATCACTTTTTTATGCACTTATTCATTCTCATTTAATGTTTTCATCACTCGTTTACCTCAACACTTTTAGTTCTCATATTACGCCACTTCAGAGACAACAGAACAAAGCTTTGCGGGTCCTTAAGAGCTATTTGCCTTCCCCTAAATTATATCCAGCGAAGTCGTCAGCTGATTCTCTGTATTGCTTCCTAAATATTCTTCCTTTAAGACATTTTGTGACGGTTGAATCTATCCTCTTCAAACTGAAATATGAGCGTGGTTTGCTTCCCTCGTTTTTTGTTCCTCGAACATTTTCCCACTTAAAAGCATTTACCACGGACATCTAACTAGAAATTTCAATACATCAGCCAAGAATAATTAACGAAAGATCGAAATTTTTGCTTCGGAACTCGGTAATTCGGTATTGGAATATTTATATGTCTAAATTGGATACTTCAAAATCAATTATAACAGCTAAACGAAAACTTAAATTTGTGTTTATTAATTGAAAATTTTTTGATAAGTGAATTGTTGTTGGTTGGTGGGGGTCAGCTTTGGGATGTTAAGTTTGTTCCCATTTTATCTGGTTTTTGATGATACTGGACCTGGGCATTCTCCAGGGTTCTTGGTATCTATTATTTATTTTTCTGTTTATTTCGCTGAACGTGTCAACGGGTGGTGTTGTTGACCAGGCAATTGACGGGAAAAATATGTTTAATTACGCTTGTTTCAATTGCATGTAGTGAAGTATGGATGTTGTATTTATTTAAAGAAGTTTTTTTTCAATCCCGTGCATTACAAATTTGTCTTCTCAGCCAGGCTCTGGACATTTTGTAACTTATTTTGTTATTCAAATGAACCTGAGCCTGAATCTACCAGACAATAAATCCCATCCCACAGTCGCCTCGTCTCTAAATCTTTTAAATGATGGAAGCGTGGATGTTAATGTAAAACATTGTTACTCTTAACATTTCTACCAGCAACAGCCACTTTCCAAAACTATACAGCTTCAAATTTATCCTAATGAAGACTACTTCATAGACTTATCATCTACATTAATTGATTTAAAAGCTGTGTGAGGAAAAAGTCTGACAAACAAAGTCCCACCACTACCGATGGATTATCCAATGAAAACTGTATCGTACACAATTTTTTTTTATACAAAAACGTGTCTAAATAAATGGAACATTGGAGAGCACTAACAAGAATCTATCAAACTATGCAAGCTACATACACACTTGGACAGTGAGCAACAAGTATCATTTAGTTGGTAAATTACAAATCCTGAAATATTTGATATATCTGAATGGATACCTTCCAATGTCAATATTGATTGATTGATAGTGCTACGACCCGCTCCATCCAATTTCACCGTGAGAAAAACACTGGATGCAGCACCTGATACAAATATCAATCTCACCTTGGCAATACTTCAAGTACGAAAACAACAGGTTACGAGTTCTGTTACTCTGGCAATTGAAAAATTAAAAGTCAGTGGAAATAATATCAAACTACTCGCTCCTCACACAATCCCAAATCGACGACCCATCGCCACCGGGTCAAGTACCTAGATTGACTGTCCATTTATCAATGGTGAAATTCTCCTAAAACTTGCATTGGTATTTATAAAAAGTGCTAGTGCCATAGGATTATGGACAAGTTCTCCACACATATTTGAAATGTTTGGACTTTCCTCTTTTGTGTGTAAAGTAAAAGGAATTCCTCTCTACAGTTTATCCTTCGATGAATTTTATGGAACCCATATGAATTGACAATGCAATCCCTGGATTGAGACTCATAACTATTTTAAAATGGTATAAACAATACAAATTTGGCAAAAGGTCACGTATCTTTGCATTGTAATTGTCTGGTACTCAAGATATGAGCATTGTCCAAACGGGTACAGTAAGTGTAGAGTGTACCTTAGCCAAACCATTGACGGAGATCTTAGCATCAGTCTCACTAAATCAATTTTAGACCTATTGGGAAATTACCCCCGAAGGTAGTGTTCTACTTGACTTCACACCATGAACATAAATCAAATAATCGATGTATTTAACTTGAACCCGTACATGTCCAAATACAAATCCTATTGCATACCTTTGTGTTTCCTTGAACATGTTCATAGTGTTAGCAATTGCATTATCATTGCTAATAGTAGTCTATCGATTGTATGGACGGGAAATGGGATATGTATCTTTCAAACAGCGAAGAATATAAAAATTTTTGATCCTCTTAGTTTACCATATGCATTCTAGATGCCTCACATTTATTTTCGATGTCGTGATTGTACTTGCAATCTTATAATCAAAAGTATCGGTGCCCTCACAACGATGACGTAGAAACCATACTTTCTTGATGTTTCGACAATTGAAATGGGGTCCAAATTCTTCTTCTCAAATTAATTTAAATCCATGACGACACAAGTCCCTTAGAAATAAACTAAAATCACGTTAATAGTTTTTTTTCAATTATACTTGGGTTGGTATTTTCCCATTGATCACGCTTATTGTGGTTGCAATTGGAGCATAGGTATCCTCCAGGGTGAGAGTCAAAAACCTCTTCAAAATAGTAATTTTTACAGCATATCTTCTATGCATATACATGGATTGCATAGCCTATACTTTGCGTTATAGTCAGCAACACTAGTGTAGTTTTCTCACACGGCGACCAGCTGCCCTACGTATGTAAAAGTAGTGGACATGTGTAAAACATTTTCCATTGTTGAATCTTCCACCACCAAATTAAAACTAACCTTCAAAAATGGGAATATCCCTTTTACTTCTAGAAAGAGAGAGGAGTAACCGAGTGACATTATAAAATCAATTATGTCTGTCAATTATATAAAATCAATTATGTCTGTTTGGAAAGGATTTTTTAAATTGTTAATACGAAAAAAAGACTGAAAAATCATTCGGACACAGTCCTTAATCATCATGGAAACTTTAATTTGTTTTTTTTGGGGGGCAGTGTTCAAAAGCCAAACCACAATATCTTTCTTTATTATTTCAATTAGTATGTCAATAAACTGAGTAAATGCTTTCGGCCACAATGTAAAAGCCTCATACAATAGTCCCAAGTTGGAGAATCCTTTTTCATGAAATTGTCAAGCATTCTTTCAGAGAATATTTTCTTTTGCACTGATAACTTCTGAAACTGATCATTTAGATTTAAACATTTCTCAAATGCCATAAGATTCTGCGTGATTTTTTGTCACTCAAATCCATCTATTTTTTGTTCTTGACACGCCCATTGCCGATTATAGGCTAAACTATCAAAGGCAAGAATGAAATTCTTTCTACTTTGTGCACCCTCCCAACGCCTATTGATCTATGGGGGAGAGGAGTAAACGATCATCCAAAATATCTAACAAGAAAACAGATCATTATATAACAGTATTACTGTCAGAAATATAATAGTAGAATAATATACATTTTCACTCTATTTTCACGAAGTGAGTCAGTCCGTTGTCCTCAATGTGCTTCATGATTGCATTCGATCCAAGTTGTACTCTGGATATACGCATTATATTCACTTTTGCAACGGAACATAATTGTTCTTCCAACTTAAATTTACTTAAGATGTAACATATCCACAAAACATGTCATCCCACTCAAATTCTATTCGACGATTCTGCTGCAACATTGAGGGCTCTTGTCTTAATATCATTACTGTCAAATCCTTCAACTTCTAATAGTGTAAAACTATTCATTTTTAAATATTAGAACATTTTTTGGAATCAATTTAATCCTATCAAATGTCTGTATGGAACTGTGATACTAAGTACATCTCCATCAACTTTTTATACCAATGATCACTGAAGCTCACCAGATGGATACTATAAGCTGAAAAAGCACCTGGCAAGCAATGATTCCATGAAATGCTCTTGTCAGCAGAATCTGAGATAACACTATGTATCTTGTAAGAATGGTGGGATACGTGTGCAGCAGGACGTTTTAATCCTATAAGAGGGGCTAGTCACTTCAATAGTACACCGGGGTGTGCATTTTGCAGCATGTATTAGGCCTATAAGCCTATACGAGAGGTTAGTGTCTCAAATAGTACACCGAGTAATGTGTGTTGCAGGACGAATTGAGCCTGTAGCCCAATGGCTCTGCTTGTAGTGCCTAAAGGGATACTACTATCATTTAAGGAAAATAGATTTTCGATAATCTTTTTTATAAAAGAGGGAAAATATTAC
The DNA here is from genome assembly GCF_032884065.1 of Artemia franciscana. Taxonomy (NCBI): domain Eukaryota; kingdom Metazoa; phylum Arthropoda; class Branchiopoda; order Anostraca; family Artemiidae; genus Artemia; species Artemia franciscana. Next base: position 1,765,901 of record NW_027062618.1, read on the forward strand.
GTATTTTTTTGTATAGCCGGTATAGATGGGTCTCTGAATTATCAGTTTGAATCAGTAGAATGGCTTCAATTTTTTTAACATTTACTAACGAAAAATTTAAAAAAAAAGTGGAAATTCACACAACTTGAGTTAACCATGGAAACGGAATGCAACTAGAATATCACTTCAGATTTTCACCCCTTTTCATTTGTCTATGAAATTATACAAACTGCTGTTTTTTCTTATTTATTTACCCCAACACCTAGTTGGTGGGGGCGCTTCGCGCCCCCCAAGCCCCCCACGTGCGTAAGTCGTTACGCGCCATATTAGTTACGTGCCATTTTAGTTGTGTCCCTGTGTCCCACCTGTAAATATAAATATATATATATATATATATATATATATATATATATACTAGCTGTTGGGGTGGCGCTTCGCGCCACCCCAACACCTAGTTGGTGGGGGCGCTTCGCGCCCCCCCAAGCCCCCCCGCGCGCGTAAGTCGTTACGCGCCATAATAGTTACGCGCCATTGTAGTTGTGTCCCTATGTCCCACCTGTGAATATAGATATATATATATATATATATATATATATATGGTTTTAACTACGTAAAACTTGCGAATATACAACATTCTTTGCTGTCCCATTGTCTTTGCATTTAAATAGATTGTCAGGTTTACCGACTCTTGAACATGCAACACATAATGGTCCATGGGAAAACAATCTGTATTCAGATCTATACCTCATGATTCTAATGATTGCCCTTGAGCTTTGTTGATGGTGATTGCTAATCGACCATTCCCTGTCCCGGTCGTCATTTATATCCCCCTGTTTCCCCCGGTGTCCCCGTTGTAGTTGTGTCCCTGTGTCCCGGTCGTCATTTATATTCCCTGTGTCCCGGTCGTCATTTGTATCCCGGTGTCCCGGTCTGTATATACATTCGTTTTTTAGTTTTGTTTTTCTCCTTTATTTTTTTCCTTTTTTTTTCTTTTTTAGTTTATTTAGATTTTTAGATTTTTTAGTTTTTTTATTAGTTTTTAGTTTTTTTTTCTTTTTAGTTTTTTTGTAGTTTTTACCTTCTTTTTAGTTTTGTTAGTTTTTTTTTTACTTATGTCCTGGTCGTCATTTATACTCCCTGTGTCCCGGTGCTTTGTTGATTGCTAATCGAACATTCCTTTTGTCCTGGTCGCTTTCTCTTTGAGTGTCGTCATTTATTTTTTTCTTTTTTAATTCTTTTAGTTTTTACCTTTTTTAGTTTTTTTTTAGTTTTTTAGATGAAAATTTTTTTTAGTTTTTTCCTTTTTTTCTTTTTAGTTTTTTATTGGTTTTTACCTTTATTTTAGCTTATTTTTCAGTTTTTTCCTTTTTTTTAGTTTTTTTTTTATTTTTTATTTTTTTTAGTTTTTTACCTTTTTTTAGTTTTTTTATATATATATATATATATATGGTTTTAACTACGTAAAACTTGCGAATATACAACATTCTTTGCTGTCCCATTGTCTTTGCATTTAAATAGATTGTCAGGTTTACCGACTCTTGAACATGCAACATATAATGGTCCATGGGAAAACAATCTGTATTCAGATCTATACCTCATGATTCTAATGATTGCCCTTGAGCTTTGTTGATGGTGATTGCTAATCGACCATTCCCTGTCCCGGTCGTCATTTATATCCCCCTGTTTCCCCCGGTGTCCCCGTTGTAGTTGTGTCCCTGTGTCCCGGTCGTCATTTATATTCCCTGTGTCCCGGTCGTCATTTGTATCCCGGTGTCCCGGTCTGTATATACATTCGTTTTTTAGTTTTGTTTTTCTCCTTTATTTTTTTCCTTTTTTTTTCTTTTTTAGTTTATTTAGATTTTTAGATTTTTTAGTTTTTTTATTAGTTTTTAGTTTTTTTTCTTTTTAGTTTTTTTGTAGTTTTTACCTTCTTTTTAGTTTTGTTAGTTTTTTTTTTACTTATGTCCTGGTCGTCATTTATACTCCCTGTGTCCCGGTGCTTTGTTGATTGCTAATCGAACATTCCTTTTGTCCTGGTCGCTTTCTCTTTGAGTGTCGTCATTTATTTTTTTCTTTTTTAGTTCTTTTAGTTTTTACCTTTTTTAGTTTTTTTTAGTTTTTAGATGAAAATTTTTTTTAGTTTTTTCCTTTTTTTCTTTTTAGTTTTTTATTGGTTTTTACCTTTATTTTAGCTTATTTTTCAGTTTTTTCCTTTTTTTTAGTTTTTTTTTATTTTTTATTTTTTTTAGTTTTTTACCTTTTTTTAGTTTTTTTAGTTTTTTTAGTTTTTTAGCTTTTTTACTTTTTTTATTAGTTTTTAGTTTTTTTTGTAGTTTTTGCCTTTTTTTAAGTTTTGTTTTTCTCCTTTATTTTTTTCCTTTTTTTTTCTTTTTTAGTTTATTTAGATTTTTAGATTTTTTAGTTTTTTTATTAGTTTTTAGTTTTTTTTTCTTTTTAGTTTTTTTGTAGTTTTTACCTTCTTTTTAGTTTTGTTAGTTTTTTTTTTACTTATGTCCTGGTCGTCATTTATACTCCCTGTGTCCCGGTGCTTTGTTGATTGCTAATCGAACATTCCTTTTGTCCTGGTCGCTTTCTCTTTGAGTGTCGTCATTTATTTTTTTCTTTTTTAGTTCTTTTAGTTTTTACCTTTTTTAGTTTTTTTAGTTTTTTAGATGAAAATTTTTTTTAGTTTTTTCCTTTTTAGTTATTTATTGGTTTTTACCTTTATTTTAGCTTATTTTTCAGTTTTTTCCTTTTTTTTAGTTTTTTTTTTATTTTTTTATTTTTTTTAGTTTTTTACCTTTTTTTAGTTTTTTTAGTTTTTTTTAGTTTTTTAGCTTTTTTACTTTTTTTTATTAGTTTTTAGTTTTTTTTTGTAGTTTTTGCCTTTTTTTAGTTTTTTCAGTTTTTTTTTTAGTTTTTTATTGGTTTTTACCTTTATTTTCGCTTATTTTTCAGTTTTTTTCCTTTTTTTTAGTTTTTTTTAGTTTTTAGTTTTTTTAGTTTTTTACCTTTTTTTAGTTTTTTTAGTTTTTTTAGTTTTTTAGCTTTTTTATTTTTTTTATTAGTTTTTAGTTTTTTTTTGTAGTTTTTGCCTTTTTTTAGTTTTTTTAGTTTTTTAGCTTTTTTATTAGTTTTTAGTTTTTTTTGTAGTTTTTGCCTTTTTTTAGTTTTTTTAGTTTTTTAGCTTTTTTATTTTTTTTATTAGTTTTTAGTTTTTTTTGTAGTTTTTGCCTTTTTTTAGTTTTTTCAGTTTTGACGTCACCTGATCCAGTTTTTTCAGGTGACGTCACCTGATCCATCCACAGATCCACACACAGACAACTTATTTTTATATATATAGATATATATACATATATATATATATATATATATATATATATATATATATATATATATCTATATATATATATATATAAAAATAAGTTGTCTGTCTGTCTGTGGATGGATGGATCAGGTGACGTCACCTGAAAAAACTGGATCAGGTGACGTCAAAACTGAAAAAACTAAAAAAAGGCAAAAACTACAAAAAAAACTAAAAACTAATAAAAAAAATAAAAAAGCTAAAAAACTAAAAAAACTAAAAAAAGGCAAAAACTACAAAAAAAACTAAAAACTAATAAAAAAGCTAAAAAACTAAAAAAACTAAAAAAAGGCAAAAACTACAAAAAAAACTAAAAACTAATAAAAAAAATAAAAAAGCTAAAAAACTAAAAAAACTAAAAATACTAAAAAAAGGTAAAAAACTAAAAAAACTAAAAACTAAAAAAACTAAAAAAAAGGAAAAAACTGAAAAATAAGCTAAAATAAAGGTAAAAACCAATAAAAAACTAAAAAAAAAACTGAAAAAACTAAAAAAAGGCAAAAACTACAAAAAAAACTAAAAACTAATAAAAAAAGTAAAAAAGCTAAAAAACTAAAAAAACTAAAAAAACTAAAAAAAGGTAAAAAACTAAAAAAAATAAAAAATAAAAAAAAACTAAAAAAAGGAAAAAACTGAAAAATAAGCTAAAATAAAGGTAAAAACCAATAAAAAACTAAAAAGAAAAAAAGGAAAAAACTAAAAAAAATTTTCATCTAAAAAACTAAAAAAAACTAAAAAAGGTAAAAACTAAAAGAACTAAAAAAGAAAAAAATAAATGACGAAACTCAAAGAGAAAGCGACCAGGACAAAAGGAATGTTCGATTAGCAATCAACAAAGCACCGGGACACAGGGAGTATAAATGACGACCAGGACATAAGTAAAAAAAAAAACTATCTATATATATAAAAATAAGTTGTCTGTGGATCTGTGGATCGTGGATCAGGTGACGTCACCTGAAAAAACTGGATCAGGTGACGTCAAAACTGAAAAAACTAAAAAAAGGCAAAAACTACAAAAAAAACTAAAAACTAATAAAAAAAATAAAAAAGCTAAAAAACTAAAAAAACTAAAAAAAGGCAAAAACTACAAAAAAAACTAAAAACTAATAAAAAAGCTAAAAAACTAAAAAAACTAAAAAAAAAGGCAAAAACTACAAAAAAACTAAAAACTAATAAAAAAAATAAAAAAGCTAAAAAACTTAAAAAAACTAAAAAAACTAAAAAAAGTAAAAAACTAAAAAAACTAAAAACTAAAAAAAAACTAAAAAAAAGGAAAAAACTGAAAAATAAGCTAAAATAAAGGTAAAAACCAATAAAAAACTAAAAAAAAAACTGAAAAAACTAAAAAAAAGGCAAAAACTACAAAAAAACTAAAAACTAATAAAAAAAGTAAAAAAGCTAAAAAACTAAAAAAACTAAAAAAACTAAAAAAAACTAAAAAAGGTAAAAAACTAAAAAAAATAAAAAATAAAAAAAAAATAAAAAAAAAGGAAAAAACTGAAAAATAAGCTAACATAAAGGTAAAAACCAATAAAAAACTAAAAAGAAAAAAAGGAAAAAACTAAAAAAAATTTTCATCTAAAAAACTAAAAAAAACTAAAAAAGATAAAAACTAAAAGAACTAAAAAAGAAAAAAATAAATGACGACACTCAAAGAGAAAGCGACCAGGACAAAAGGAATGTTCGATTAGCAATCAACAAAGCACCGGGACACAGGGAGTATAAATGACGACCAGGACATAAGTAAAAAAAAAAATTAACAAAACTAAAAAGAAGGTAAAAACTACAAAAAAACTAAAAAGAAAAAAAAACTAAAAACTAATAAAAAAAATAAAAAATCTAAAAATCTAAATAAACTAAAAAAGAAAAAAAAAGGAAAAAAATAAAGGAGAAAAACAAAACTAAAAAACGAATGTATATACAGACCGGTACACCGGGATACAAATGACGACCGGGACACAGGGAATATAAATGACGACCGGGACACAGGGACACAACTACAACGGGGACACCGGGGGAAACAGGGGGATATAAATGACGACCGGGATAAAAAAACTAAAAAGAAAAAAAAACTAAAAACTAATAAAAAAACTAAAAAATCTAAAAATCTAAATAAGCTAAAAAAGAAAAAAAAAGGAAAAAAATAAAGGAGAAAAACAAAACTAAAAAACGAATGTATATACAGACCGGGACACCGGGATACAAATGACGACCGGGACACAGGGAATATAAATGACGACCGGGACACAGGGACACAACTACAACGGGGACACCGGGGGAAACAGGGGGATGTAAATGACGACCGGGACACTGGGACAGGGAATGGTCGATTAGCAATCACCATCAACAAAGCTCAAGGGCAATCATTAGAATCATGAGGTATAGATCTGAATACAGATTGTTTTCCCATGGACCATTATATGTTGCATGTTCAAGAGTCGGTAAACCTGACAATCTATTTATATGCAAAGACAATGGGACAGCAAAGAATGTTGTATATTCGCAAGTTTTACGTAGTTAAAACCATATATATATATATATATATATATATATATATATATATATATATATATATATATATATCTATCTATATTCACAGGTGGGACATAGGGACACAACTACAATGGCGCGTAACTATTATGGCGCGTAACGACTTACGCGCGCGGGGGGGCTTGGGGGGGGGGGGCGCGAAGCGCCCCCACCAACTAGGTGTTGGGGTGGCGCGAAGCGCCACCCCAACAGCTAGTATATATATATATATATATATATATATATATATATATATATATATGTTTTCAACTACGTAAAACTTGCGTATATTCAACATTCTTCGCCGTACCATTGTCTGTGCATATAAATAGATTGTGAGGTTTACCGAAACTTGAACAGGCAACATATAATTGTCCATGGGAAAAACAATCCGTATTCAGATCTATAACGGATTTTTCTAATGATTGCCCTTTAGCTTTATTGATGTTGATTGCTAATCGAATATTCCCTGTGTCCCCGTCGTCATTTATATATCCCCCTGTGTCTCCCCCTGGCGTCCCCGTTGTAGTTGTGTCCCTGTGTCCCGGTCGTCATTTATATTCCCTGTGTCCCGGTGTCCTGGTCGTCATTTGTGTCCCGGTGTCCCGGTCTGTAATTTCTCTTTGAGTGTCCCGGTCGTCATTTATATTCCCTGTGTCCCAGTGTCCCGGTCGCTTTTCTGTAGAATGCAAATCCAGAGGCAATTTCAAAGTGGAATGAGCAGTTCTTCCACCAGGCAGAAACGTTGCGGCTATTCCGGATGACGCAATTGCCAACGCTATGTCATTTTTTGATCGAATTGATGCCAGAATCAATTTTATCACAAACATTTTACCAGTACCTCCTGGCAGAACTTTTGACATTATCTCTTTGAGCCGCTTCCTCAGCTGTTTCTTCTGCCATTGTAGGATTTATACTAAATATTCTCTTTGAATCGCAAGCCTTATATACTTATAATGACGTCATATACAAAACCTTAAATACTTATAATGACGTCAACCTATAGTGATGTCACATACAAACATACAAAATACATACATGACGTCATAATGCTCAATCCTTATAATGATGTCAGTCGTCAAACATACATACAACTTATTTATATATATATAGATAGATTAATTGAAAACCCGTTTACAAAAAGTTTTATGAAAAGGATGGAGCAGAATGAAACAAAAATCTAAGGACTAGAAAACAATAGTACGAGACATAAATCGACAAAACCAATAAAAATCAAATAAGAACGACAAACTCTAAATATATCAAGAAACAAAAGAAGAATAAGAACAAAATCGAAACAACTCACATTATAAACCAAGTATAAAACAAGAAGAAACTAAACGAAGCAAAAGCAAAATTCACACATACAACATCAAAATATTCATACATACATAAATCAACAAAATAGATCTCCCCAACAAATGCACATAGTAAACACGAATAACTTAAATATTATTGAACTAAAATGGGGTACCTATCATTCTGTGACCGAAGGCTTAGTTCTTCACATGAAGAATTAAGCCTTCGGTTACGCTTATTAATTAATGTAGAGATTACAAGTTCAGGGTTAGCAAGTCCATACTTTCCAACAAATGGGGGATTCCGATCCCACGGCGGTAGCCGAAGCAAATACTTGACAAAGCGAAAGAAAACAGACTTTTTCAGACAACTAGTTCTAGCAAACAACTTCCAAAACGGAGCAATAAACAAGACGTGATGAAGGGCTACAGCATAGAAAAGGCTAGCTAATAGTAAGTGGTTGAATCTAACTTTTGCTTCAAAAATTGATCCGCAAGAAGCAGATAAGTGTCAAACGAGATGGTCTAGGAGAAAGGATCGGGTGCGGAGTGGCGACGAACCAATGGGAAGACCTAGATAACTGAGGTGGTCAACAGCTCTAATAGTGGCATCGTCACGCGCTATAGAGGACTGTGGCTCACTTTTCCAATTAAAAAGCACTATTTCTGACGTATCAGCAGTGAAGACTTTGCAAAAGGAAGTCATAACAGGTCTAAATAACGAGCATTTGGGTTTGGTTTTCCTTTTTGGGAATTGGGATAAGATCTCCGATGTAAAAAGAAGAGGGTACAATTCACTGTGTAAAAATCGTCTGCATCAAAAGTGCCAAGTGTTGGGCCAATGCCTCTCCCCCGAACTTCAAATGCAAAGCCTTGATGTGGTCAATGGCTTAGGAGCATTATTGTCCACGTCGTGACTCGGCCTTCAAAAATTCCCTTGCACCGTACAGGATTGAACCGGAGAACCACCGAATAGTAGGCACGGCCTCTTCCACAACACAATCACAAGGATGAACAAATTCCTTGCGACACGCTGGATTGGACCTCGGTCCCTGTTATTTCCAACCGTGGCCTTATCCGCTACGCTGTCACAAGGTAAGGTCAGTACCCTTGGATGATCTAGGTTTTAAATGCACGATGACATCTACAATTGATGCTGTTCTAACAACGAACTCACTCTTGGGACCGTTAGCAAGGAAATTATTTATCTCAGTTTCATAAAAACGTTTAAGGTTCTGGTTATTAGCAGGAAATAAATAAAGCAGCTATAGAGCAGCTACCTATACCGCTCAGGATTCATACTTATTTTGATACATGCCATCCAATCATGTTTCCATGATTGGTTGTTTATAAATCAAAATTTTAAAATGACAATTCTCTTACTTAGTGTTAAAGGCTTAAAGAATTTCTAATAAAAGAATTTCTTTTTTAAAGAATCTTAATGCTTAATGTTGAAAGAATTTAATAATTTTATTTTTGTACTAAAGAGACATATCGAGAGTTAAACATTTGAATTAAATATCTGAAAGTCTCAAGATAAAGAAAAAACAATTAGAAATAGCTTGAAACCCTGAGAATTTAAATCACCAATCGATAACTATCAAATACGAAAATAACAAGCATATAATTATTATTTTTTTTAGTTCTTCGACTTATATACTTAGTTTGAAGCCCATTCCTACATGTATCTTTATTTGGGTCCATATTTTTCTGACGATTTTGGTCTTCATTCGGATATTTTAGGATAAATACAAGAGAACATACTGACGAAGAGCTCTAAACTGACAGGGTCAGCCATTATAAACATTCACCAAAATATTAAGATAGACATCGACCATGTAACAAATAGACATGGCGGTAGTAAGAATTAAGAAATACACTTTTTCTCATATAACTGTGAATTCTGTAATTTAGGATAAATATATCAATCTTTAGAAAATGGAAAGATACGCTGCGTTGTAATAAAAATGGGAATTTTGATTAGTAATTTTTTAGACTTCATCAAAGTTGACAATACTTATACAAACTCTAAAAAAATGATTAGTTAATGCTTTATTGCCTATTAAATAAAAAAAAACTAGTTTTTTTAACTGAAAGTAAGGAGCGACATTAAAACTTAAAACGAACAGAAATTACTCCGTATATGAAATACGCTAAAGCTTTTAATAAAGCTCCGCTCTTTACGCTAAAGCTTTTAATTGTTTTAAAAAGTAGAATTGTGGCAAAGAGTCAAACTTTAGCGTAAAGAGCGAGGGATTGCGGAGGGGACAACCCATTTCATATACGGAGTAATTTCTGTTCGTTTTAAGTTTTAATGTCGCTCCTTACTTTCAGTTAATAAAACTTTTATTTTTTTTTAATTTAATTTCTGAACATTTTTGAAAATGCATGTTTGATTTTGGCTCTCCGCACATAAATTATTGAAATGAAATTTGTATATTAATTTTTTTTTTGGCTAAATGACTTTCTCTTAGTTTTGATCAGACGATTTTGAGAAATAAGGGGTGGGGAAGGAGGCCTAGCTGCCCTCCAGTTTTTCGGTTACTTAAAAAGGCTACTAGAACTTTTAATTTTTAACGAACGTTTTTATTAGTAAAAAATATGCGTAACTTAAGAATTAACTTACGTAACAAACTTTTATATTCTTATATTTTTATTATGTGTACGAGGGGGTTTGTACCCTCTTTAATACCTCGCTCTTTACACTGAATCGTAAGTTTTGTCCCAATTCTTTAAGAATGACCCCTGAATCAAAGAGGCCGTAGAAAAAATAGTTGAAATTACTAAATATAGTTTAGCATAAAGAGCGAGGTATTTATCTCCTCCTAAATACCTCGCTCTTCATGCTAAAGTATTTTTAGAACCCCTCATATGTGTAATAATCTCTGTTCGTTTTAAATTTCAATGCTATTCCTTACTTTCAATTGAAAAAACGTTTACATGTTTATTTTTTCATTGTTTTTTTTTTTTTTTTTACAGTAATGCTAGAAAATCCTGCGCCCTTATCATTGAATTTTTCTTCCCCCATGACATATTCCTCCAAGGAAATATCCTCCCACATAGCCCCCTCCCATCAACCCCAGCCCCCAAATAAAAAAAACCTGAAAATGTCTGTACACTTCCCAATAACCATTACTATATGTAAACACTGGTCAAAGTTTGTAACTTGCAGCCCCTCCCCCAGGGATTGTGGGGGAGTAAGTCATTCCCAAAGACATAGTTATTATGGTTTTCGACTATGTGGAACAAAATGGCTATCTCAAATTTTTAATCCGTTGACTTTTGGAAAAAAATGAGCGTGGGAGGGGGCCTAGGTGCCCTCCAATTTTTGATCACTTAAAAAGGGCACTAGAACTTTTCATTTCCGTAAGAATGAGCCCTCTTGCGACACTCTAGGACCACCTGGTCAATACGATGACCCCTGGGAAAAAGAAAAAAAACAAACAAACAAATAAACACGCTCCCGTGATTTGTCTTCTGGCAAAAAATACGAAATCCCACATTTTTTTTAGATAGGAGCTTGAAATTTTTGCTATAGGATTCTCTGATACGCCGAATGCGATGGTGTGATTTTCGTTAAGATTCTATAACTTTTAGGGGATGTTTCCTCCTATTTTCCAAAATAAGGTAAATTTTCTCAGGCTCGTAACTTTTAATGAAAAAGACTAAATTAATTGAAACCTATATATTTAGAATCAGCGTAAAAATTCGATTCTTTTGATGTATCTTTTAGCATCAAAATTCCTGTTTTTTAGAGTTTTGTTTACTATTGAGCCGGGCCGCTCCTTACTCCAGTTCGTTACCAAGAACTGATATTTATACTCCTCCTTTTAAATATGTTCCATGCATTTCTATCTCTTTGTTTTATTCTTCTTGTTACAAAACATATTAGTATTTAATGTTTAAAACATATTTTACGAATATACAAGTTGTAACTTAATCCTCATTTCCTACTATTCATTACTATCATAATTACTAATCGACGCCGTAATCTTAGGCGACATGCTAAATGGTTTGACCTATAAAAATAGTCACAATGAATGCATGATCCCAGTGGTTCAAGACGATTTTTTTTATTTTTTTTTTTGACAATACCAAGCTTAACACATTTGCTATAGTTGTCCGAAGTGCAAAGACAAAAAAAAAATATGCAGAAAATATTAAATATCATAATTTTATTTTATTATTATTTAAGTTTTAACGACGCTTCTTGACTACTATGGTCCCAGCATCGGCCCTGCAGTGCATTCCAGCAGCGTGATTCGATCTTTGGGTCCCGTATTACCAAGCTAAGGTCAAATCCACTGCGCCACCACAAGACACAACGTATCATATTTTTTATAATTGATGAACAGCTTTTTAATTTTTTTTATGACGGGGTGGCTTTCATAACTTACTATTTTTTGTATCAATATTTTTAAATCATTTTAATTTCAACGGATTTATTAGAACTTTAACCTTCACTAAATAAATTTCTGACATTTCCACTACCTACGTACGACGAAATATTGTCGTGGTTCCCTTTAAATTGTTGGTATTTCTTTATTCGCATGTTGATCAAAGCAACCAATTATGCACCCATCGCTAAGAAAAATCCTGAATCCTCCCCTGCAACTTCCCTCAACCTTTTCAAACATATTAAGTGGTATCACACTGATGAAAGGCTTTCAAGTCTTCAAGGTAAAATTAATACGAATTCTAAAATTGTCAGATATGCTCATACTAAAATTCAAAGGTCCTAAAATAAAATTCAGGTATTTTTGTTGATTCCGGATCCAACGGGTCTTCCCCCAAATCAAACCTTTTACGCTTTTCGGGATCTGTGAGAACTTCTTTTGCATTCGCTATGTCTATAAATTTCATTTCTGCCTTTTTTCGTTCATCTTCGTTTGCTCGAAAATTGTCAGGATGCCATTTCTGAGCCTTTTGTCTATAAGCTTTATTTATATCCTGTTTTGTGGCGTCTCTAGAAACACCTAGAATTTTATAGTAGTCTCTCTTCTTGGCTTGTTTTTGCAGCCTCTTGACCTTTTTAATTCCATAGTTTGCACATTCTAGATTGTCGTTAATTTCTAAGGCTACGGAATAATCATTTGCAGCCTTTTCTAACAAATTTTCTGCTATATAAGCTTCAGCCCTATTACAGAATAATTTGGGCCACCTTTCAATCTCTATAGCTTTTGTACAGGAATCAATTGCTCCTTTTGAATCACCAACCGCGAGACTACATTGACATAGTTTTTCTTCCGCTTCAAACTTAAAGTTTTTGTTCGCTGGTTCAAGCTCTAGCAGCTTTTTTGCGTGTGCAATACAGTCCCTTGATCTACTATTTTCTGTTGCAGAGTTTAGGTCACTAATAGTCTTAGCTACATTTTTCACTTTTTTAAAGTGTTGAAAACACAATTTATGTTCGGGATCTAGCTTAAGACATTTCCGTACCTCCCTCAGGCTTCCATCCGCCACACCTTCTGCGTAATATAAATTTGACAATTTAAAGAATGCCTCTACGTTGTCAGGAACAAGCTGTGTTAATGCACGTAAGTCCAGTATAGCATTCTGAACGTCATCTATTGCTAAATAACAGTCACTACGTATTTCCAGGAGCTTTGCATCCCATGGACAATGCTTGATTATTCTGGTAAGTATATTGGATGTAGCCCGCCACCTTTTATCTCTATGGTGAATGAGAGCTTGTTCGTATTGTGCTTGAAGCGATTTTAACAGTGAAAGCGTCTTCGTAGCTTCTTCATTACCTGTATCAGTATCTATTACTTTTTCCAGTTCAGTTTTAGCCTCATCAAGTTTTCCACTTTTTATCAAAATTTTCACTTTTTGGAATCTTGCCAACATAAAATTGGGCTTAAATTGTAGTGCAGCATTTAGATCACCCAATGCAGATTTAACTTTTTTCAATGCTAAATGCAAAACGGCTCTATTATACAACACCAGGTAGTTATTAGACTCTATTTGTTCAGCCTTGTGCAAATGTTCCAGTGCATCCTTAAATCTACCTTCTGCCATAAGCTGTTTACTAGATTCTAAATGAGCATTTACTTCACTGCAGTCAACACTTCTTATTGTTATAGAAATAGTAAGAAATAGCAGAAGAACACTATACGAATTATACGTTATTTTCATATTATACGAAATATATTGGAATATTATAAAGAGAAATACAAGTGAAGACTCAGCGCACTCATTTCTGAGCGATAACTATTTTTGTGGAAAATCATCTACTCCCCAATCAAAATTCTATACTTTGAGGTAAAATGCTCAATTTTAATGCACTTTTGTTTATTCCCCCAAGTTTAGCTAAATAGAATTATGCAAAGGGTTTACATCCTACTTAAAGAATTCAATGACGTCTATTAAACCTCTCGTGCAGACTATGAAATACAGGTGATAAACCTAATAATACAGAAGAACTGTATTGTATGATCCGAACAAGACAAAAAACAATATAATAATATTTACCATGGTTTCAGCGTCAGACGAGATGGTCTAGGAGATTAGAACGGGTGCGAAGTAACGACAAACCATTGGTAAGACCTAGATAAACAAGGTGGTCGACAGCTCTACCAGTGGTATCGCCACGCGCCATAGAGGACTGTGGCTCACTTTTTCAATTAAAAACACTATTTCTGACCTATCTGCACTGAAGCAAAGGCCAAGATTAAGATACTCTTTTTGAAGTGTGACAAAGGCCTCATTCATTCTTTGGAGTCTACGGCTGAGATTTAAAATGTTTGTTTGGACAGGTAGAAACTATTAAAGAACGAACCACGGACCATGGTAACAAAAATTGAAAATTCGTTCAAAAAAACATGCGCTGAAAAAAAATCCTATTCGTGCCAGATTCAAGAATCTTTAACAGTAAAATGTTATTTGAAAAAAAATTAAAGGTAATTTTGAAAAAAATAGTCTGAAACCCCTCAAAAAGGATGTCGGATCGAAATAAAAATATATCATTAGAACAACCATTACCAAAATCCTTTAAAGAAACAAGTAGTCCACCTTAAATAACAAGGAAAATCAATTTTTGCAGGGGTAGGACTCATGTGTTCTCTTTTCTTATCCTTTATTTCACTGCTAGCAGGGCACTGGAACAGCATATAGAGCTGTTTAAAGGCTCCAAAGGAAGTTGAAATATCTAGTGCCCCTTCTAATTAACAAAAGATAATGTTGTAATATAATACAAGTTTGACATACCACTACATCTTTACATAAAAGACTATAATAGCACTTGCATCTCTGTCAAGGATAGGTTACAAATGACGACATATATGATAGATTACACTCATAAATGACGACACTCATTGTCAAACATAATTAAAACAGAATGACGAATACAGAACTTATGCTTTCGGTAATTTTAATCCTGATGGATCCAATACTTTATGGAAAACGTCCCATTTGTAGGCCATGGCATGGGCACCAGAGTACAGATAGAGGCCCCGGGTGGGGTACCACAACATAGATGGGCCCACTACAACTGAAAATTCCGTTTAAGTATACGAGCAAGCTAGGTCAGAAATACATTTTTTTCCAGAAAGCAAGTGGGAGTGGCTGAGAGATTTTGGTATGTATGAAAATGCAAAAAGTACTTTTTAGAATTTCAGGGGGAGGGCAGAGGCTTAGCCAGAGTTTTTAGAACCCAGAAACAATAATTACATAACTAGAACTGGGAATTCATTCCGACATTTCATGGTGAATTTTGTTCGGTTGAAAAATTCGATCAAGGAGAAGGACCTTGTGGTCAGACAGAAATCAAGATAAGGTAATTTAGCTTAATTGTTATTGGCTAGTACGCTTCCACAGCATCCTAGAGATTTAATGACTCAATCGACGACTTTAACGACTCATTTAAAAACTACTACTCATATATACTCTTATTCGGCATTTTGCTGAAAAAACTCGCCATCCCTACGGACTCCTCATTGGCAGTAAATTATGCACCAAAGTTACGCATTGTCGTTATGGCGTTATTAATGAGTGAGTGAAATACTTTATTACCCATCAACACCAGAAAAGTGAAAAGTTTACTAAAACATGGTAAAGTTTGCGATATCCTTTTAGTATTTCCTTAAGTAATGACTAAAATCCTTACCGAACCAGTGAAATCGTTTTGTTGACCTTCCACCACAAACGCAACAGCACAACGTAAGCGTAGTATGTGGCAGTAGGCCGCCGAGGACTTCTGGCCACGAGTTGGTTCTTCAAATTAGTTTCTGGACTTCCGATTAGTTTTTGGAGGCAAATATAAGGCAAAACTGACAACTTAATGGCACATGCAAAAATTTAGTCTCCTGAATTCAAATGTTTTGAATTTACTCGTCTGCTAAGAACTTCAAATTATCTTTCATTTTTTTATCTGGGCTTCACCATTCGCCATAAGTTTGACACATTTATTACTCGCTAATGTTTAAAATAAAAGTCTATTCAAATCTTCTTCCAAAGAATTATTCATTTTTCAAATTATTTGAATCATTTTTAAATATTACGTCATGAGTCAACACAGCCAAATTTTTTTCTTTATTATTATTTTTTCTTTATTTTTGTTTCTTTGTCTTAGTCGAGGTTCTATTGGTCCTGAATCTTAATTGAGTTGACTAAATGGCATAAAATATTTAAGCAGACCGGAGTGAATAAAAAATCATAATAATCATAATAAAATCATCGCGCCAACAGTCGATGCAACCATGTTTGCTACTGACATAGTAATCTAAATTCCATTAATCATATAGTTAAATCAACTTAAAAAGTGTCAAAAGAATGCTTTTTATATTTAAAACTTTAAAAACACAGTATGCCAAGAGATTCAATCAAAAATAATCACATAAATTACCACTAAACACTGAATAAGACTGCCTTTGATGAAGCAGTAGAACAATAAGCAATTAAAAAGCGAGCAACAAAACAGAAAAATGATAAGTTGGACAAAATGGGCATTTCTTAATCAAAAATAGTAGCCCTGCTAAACCCTTTAATTAAACATATTATATACAATAACGTAAAATAAAATTAATTTTAAAAGGCACACTTTCGAACACAACCAATTGTTACAAGCTTGTACCATGACAATTTCTGCCGTCAGGAGATGGTAAAACGAATAGTCCAAGTTTGACAAATAGATTGTCATACATATCTTGCTGAGCTAGAAACTACTGAAGGCACGCCCTCGGGTTGAATATAGATATCTTTAAATCTCGTTTACATTTGAAGTTTCAAGAAAACTGGGGAACTCAGTTAACCAATCGGGCTTGAGAGGCGCGGCATGAACCCTCCTTATTTCCGTGTATCTTGATTAAGTTTCTAGATTTCCAACAAATTTTTCCCGAAAACACCAAATGTCAACGCGCTCTTGCTGATAAAGCGCACGTCACTGGTTGTTTTCTGGTATAAAGATTAATGCCCAGGGAACACAATATTCGAACAAAGAACACCGACTGTATATGACTCCGTTTTTTTTTTCTTTTTTTTTTAAAGCTGTGACTACAGTAGTGCGACTAGATCAAAAAACGATAAGAATAAAGCCGTGTTTCCATTAGCGAAAAAAACCTGAAAATTAAATAAACCAATGAGACCGAGAAATATTTTGCTTGGATTTTCACTGGCAGATTTACTTTCTAGTTTTGGCTGACGTATATAGTATGCAAATGTGCTACATGCAGATGCAAACGTCATGTACACAGGTCTTACCAAAAGGATAAACAAAAAACGTAGGTCTCCTATGTGCTTAGAAAAAAACAATATAAAACAACAATTCAACTGTGTTGCATAAAACCAAGTTTGTGCTAATATTTGTACTTAAATAAATAATAACTAATCAAATAATAAAACCAAGTTTGTACTTATGCAAGTGTCCTATGTGCTTAGAAAAAAAGCATAAAACAACAATTCAACTGTGTTGTATAAAACCAAGTTTTTGAATAAGACTGGAGAGTGAAAAAGAAGAAAAATGACAATGACAATCTAAGGGCCTATCCTAAGGACTAAAAAGCATGGAACCCCTTTTTAAAATTAACAATGTGGAATCATAGCCAAATGATGGTTCATAGAAAAAACTTTTAAACGACAGCTTCAAGTTATATTTCAAGTTATTTCTTCAAGTATATAAGATTTCTACAAAGTTTACATATTATTTCTTCAATTTATATTATAATGGGAAGAACAAGATGTGGGAATCAAAGAACAGATGGACACTAACTTTTCAGAGTAAAAAAAAAAAATTACGAATTGTAGATGAATGAGGCTTCACAGGTCTACCAATTAAAGAAAAAAAAAAACGAAGAAAAAGGACGTTAAACGTCAGAACGTTAATACAAAGTTAAAAAAAGAAAAAACTCATATTTCAACCGTCCCAGTTGTTTTATTTTGCTACATTAATTTCTAACATATTACGGGAAAGGAATTGTTAACTATCATAAGTTTGGTAGTAAAAGTTTGAAGAAAGGCATAAATTGGGCAACATGTTCAAAATTAGCGTTTAAAAGTTTTATTTTCTTGTTCCTCTAATTTTTCAATTTTGCGCCAGAAATTGAATCAGAACACCGTTTCGAACCAATAGCAGAATTCCGCTTATATGTTTAAATGCTGAAAAAAATTTCTGCTGCCCGAGGCAATACAGCTATTAATCATACATTTTCACAAATGATTTCTTGCTGGGACGGCGGAAAAGACCTTACAAAGAAAACAAAATGAAACAAGTAAAACACTTTTTTTCCTTAAAAACTACTCTCACTTCTAAAATACTTTTCAAAAAAAGATATTTTTTTTCTTTTTTAATATCACTTTAGTTCAATCACATTATTCTTTGTTTTTGATCAAATATTTGTACTTTTAAAAATTAAAATGACTTTAAACAGTACAAACAGAGTGAGAAGATTAAAACAGAGGGGACGAGGAAAGAAAAAAGAGATGAAAAGATAAGATATTTAAAGTGTTGGATCTAAAAAAAAAAAAAAAAAAAAGAAAATGCTTGAAAACTTAAATGGAGAACCATTAGATTAATAAAAAAAAGAAAACTTAGCTTAAAATTACTAGATTTGAAGACTTGTATACAGAGCCGTATCAAGGATTTTTTTTGTTTTTTTTTGGGGGGGGGCACAAGAATTTTTTTTCGGTATTGGGAGCGGGGGGTATACAAAAAGCCCTCAAAAACACATAAAATTTGTTTATATCCCTTTTTGTTACATTTTTACAAGTCAGACACACATTTCAGAGAGGGGGAGGGCTCAAACCCCTTACCTCCACCCCACCTGGATACGGTCTTGCTTGTATAGGATACCTATAAGATTTTTTTTTTTTTTTTTTTTTTTTATCCCATTAAAAAGTTTTGAAATAAATGCAAAAAGCGTTTAGAAAGAAAAGTAAATAATTATAAGTATTTATGAAAAGTAATGCAAGTTAAAGCATCAAATAATCTTGCAAATAAAATGAGCCAAAAAAAAGGAAATTGTAAAAAAATATAAGAAAAAACTGATTGCTCATAAAAATATTACTTTTTACTTATAAAAGAGTAAAACTTAAATATTTTTAAACGATCCAAAGGACACACAAAAATGGCTTAAACTAGCCAGCATGTTAAAGAGCTAATGAAGGTTCTTGTATAGTAATCATTAAAAAAATAATAATAAAAGACTATAAACAGTTTTACTTAATGAAAATGAATATAACCTAAAGCTTCAAAGCAACAATAAAAGAAAACAAAAAGCATTAAACAAGCTGAAGAACTGCCTATAAACTATTAGCCTTGGGCCATCAGAATTAGCAAAATTAACAAAATATAAAAGAAAGAAAAAACAGCTACATTGACATCCGCGCAATCTTGATTGACCTTGGATTTCCGAAACTACCGTCTTCACTTGGACTTTGAGATATTTTGATCATTCTGTTTCGTTGCATATCTGAAATAAAACTAATTTTTAAGCTTTGAATTTCTTTTCGCTCTAGTTCATTTTTTCTGTGCACAAACTAATTTGTTCTTTCTTTCTAGGAATTTTCTCCTTTTTGAATTTCATTTAACCTTTATTTGTTTAACTCTCTTACATTTTTTATTCGGCTTAGTCTGATCAAATCAAAATTGTCAAACTACGGTTTGCTTTAATAAACACAATCAGCATTTATTGACGCAAATCATTTTGTTTAAAGCCCTGTTCACATTTGTACTCAGCTGAACATGAATTTCTAGCCATCATCACTATGGACTAATCAGGGCTACTCATAATAAGAGGAAGCATATTGTCATTGATCGAAAATGATTAGACCTAGACATTGACATCTAGCCTAGCATGAATGTGAATTGGACATAAGTAAATCAGGATGGTAATAAAATGGCTTATGATTTTACTTGCGGCACAAAGTAAATACTAAGAACTTTTTTCGGAAGGGATCCAGGAAAAGCAAATCAAAAGAAAGCATCATAATTTTGGCATATTAAACCTGGAATAGAGATATTAAAGGAGTTTAGCCAAGTTCCAGGAATCCATAGAGGGCACTGGCTCAAAAGATTCTACATTATGTTTGCATCTAGACGTAGGACCAAACTGAAAGCAACTGATAAGTGTCTTAAACTTTCGTATCAAAAATATTTAACCCATTCAAATTAACCCCTACCTAACCAAAACAAATTAATCCCATTTAGTACAAACATTCTTAAAAAAATAATTTAATAAAAGAAATGTAATTCAACCCGTTTTCTGGAGGTGATAAAAGGTATCTTTTATCACTTCACTGTACTGTGACCACTTCACTGTGGGGAGGGGGCTAGATGATCTTTATTAGTTTTCATTTAATTTTGATGTCAGTGTTTTTATAACATCTTATGCTACTTCAATGCTAGGCTATTCTTTGCTCCTCCCCCCAACTAAAAAACAAAAGTGTTCTTCGGTCTTATATATTTCAAGTTAACAAGATTTTTCATAGGCTGCGTGTTTCTCTGCATTAGGTTGCAGCAATAGCTGCAATCTACTACAGGAAAAACAACATCCCATAGAAGCTTAAGAAAAAAAGAGCCCCGTATGAAAAAATTGTCGTTAATGCTAATTCAGGAATAATAGCTATTATATCAATTCGACTTAATAAAAGAAGTTTATTGAATAAACAGAGTTATTGGAATTTCGAAAAAGAGCTGGAAACGCTGATAAACTTCCTTTTTTCTTTTTTATTTCTCCAGCACTATTAGGGCACTGGAATATAGTAGAAAGCTGTTTAAAGAAATATTTAAAAACTAATACTCACATTTCAGTGATTATCATTATTTTGAAATAACAACAACATCATACAATTCTGGGCGGGATGCAAATTAAAAGCTGGACCGCAATAACGTGGACCTTATTATATTTGGCAAGAGTGTTGGATGGTAAATCAAACGTCAATTTTGGCATTTCAACTAGCAATCTAGTTGAACATATGACATATTAGCCGCTAAAACGTTTACCACAAAAGCTTTTAGAAGTACGATTTAATATTAAAGATTGAACTCTTTTAAATTATTAAAGTATCAGGTCTCACCTAAAGGTTAGAAGGCTGAGTTAAACGGGGGTTAAATTAAATGAGACTGAGTTTAACGGGGTTGGGTTGAATGGGGGTTGAGTTAAATTGGGGTTAAATTGAACGAGGATTCGATTAAATAGGTTGAGTGACACAGGGGTCGAGTTACACAAAAACGGTAAAATACGTATCTCAATAATCTTTATAGTAATAAAAAGTAATTGGTGATTAAGAAAAGTTCATCCAAAATCCATGTAAAATCCATGGTGTCATGTAGAATATTGTCCGAACAGAAATAAACAAAACAAAGGCTGAATTTCAACGCTAATGGCGTTTTCTAACATATTTCCCGATAATAACTATTTTTAGTGAACTTGATCTGTTTTTCTTTGACTCGTAGCAGAATTCTTACATCCACCAAGAGGACTCATTTCTTTGCTTGGGCCATACAAAAGGCCAAAGACCCCCTCCTCCCTAAGCTGACGAAAAAAGCATTATCGAAAATCTGTAAATGTTGATCAAGACATTTTGCATTGTATGTACACTTATAACCAAAGATCATAAACATCACCCCCCCCCCGGCCAAAAACATAAGAAATCATTCAAAATCCAAAATCGTATAAAGAGGATCCAGATTGGTGACTTTACATGAAGAGCTTCTCTTTTTTTTCTTTTTGGTTTTAAGAATAAAAAAACCATGGCGAATTCACAAGAAAATTAGTCCCGACTGATTACTAAAATTAGTTCTTATTGTAACAGCAGATTTCCTCCTCTTTAAGTATTTCCTCCTCTTGATCCGTAGCCTACGCATGTCAGGTAGGCATAAGCTCTACATAGTTTTTTAGGTTACGCAAGCTTATGTTACGTTATCAAAAGTTAACACAGTATCAACACAATGGAATTCTTGAATAAGCAATTGACAAACTCTGAAAATAATTTAACAAAACCTTCATGTTTAAACAGAGCATGACTCACTATTTCCCTTCCCCCATTTTAAATTTTGAGTAGTTTTTTTTTTATGATGATTGGAATGATTATAGACGATACTTATGATGGTTCTATGAATTTTTACGTTAGCCTGGTGTGAAAAAATTTTAAGCATAAAAGTCAACACAACCAATTACCATAGAAAATTACCGTGAAAAGTCCTTAAGAGTTAAACAATTCAAGTAGACAACAAATAACCATTATAAAGCATTAATTATTCAAAGACTATTACTGACGATGAAACGATAATTTTTATGCAAAAATCTATTTGTATAATGGATGGAATAAAGGACAAGTGGCACCTCTTACCCTATATCCCTCTAAAACCCTACCCTCCCCAATCCCAATAAAAATATATGGTCCCCAGGGTTCGGACAGGTCGGTTCGTTTCAAATTATAGGCTCTGTCCTATTTTTATAGGATTTCCTGGGCCCAAATATAGGAATCGGAAGTCCTCGGGATCAGATCTATTGTAGATGGCGTGGGTTGCCTGGTCACATAAATTACCAAGTTTCATCCCGATCCCTCCAATCTAAGCGTTTTCCATGATTTTAGGTCCCCCCCCCCAATGTCACCAGATCCGGTCAGGATTTAAAATAAGAGCTTTTAGACACGATACCCTTCTAAATATCAAATTTCATTGAGATCCGATCACCCGTTCGTAAGTTAAAAATACCTCATTTTTTCTAATTTTTCAGAATCAACCTCCCCCCAAACTACCCCAAAGAGAGCGGATCTGTTCTGGTTATGTCAATCATGTATCTAGGACTTGTGCTTATTTTTCCCGCCAAGTTTCAGCCCAATCCCTCCAATCTAAGCGTTTTCCATGATTTTAGGTCACCCCAAACTCCCCCCAATGTCCCCAGATCCGGTCGGGATTTAAAATAAGAGCTTTGAGACATGATATCCTTCTAAATATCAAATTTCATTGAGATCCGATCACCCGTTCGTAAGTTAAAAATACCTCATTTTTTCTAATTTTTCAGAATCACCCCCCCCCCCCTCCCAACTACCCCAAAGAGAGCAGATCCGTTCTGGTTATGTCAATCATGTATCTAGGACTTGTGCTTATTTTTCCCACCATGTTTCAGCCCAATCCCTCCACTCTAAGTGTTTTCCAAGATTTTAGGTTTCCCCCTCCAAACTCCCCCAATGTCACCAGATCCGGTCGGGATTTAAAATAACAGCTCTGAGACACGATATCCTTCCAAACATCAAATTTCATTAAGATCTGATCAACCGTTCGTAAGTTAAAAATACTTCATTTTTCTATTTTTTCTGAATTAACGGGCCCCCACTCCCCCCCCCCCAGATGGTCAAATCGGAAAAACGGCTATTTCTAATTTAATCTGGTCCAGTTCCTGATACGCCTGCCAAATTTCATCGTCCTAGCTTACCTGGGAGTGCCTAAAGTAGTAAAACCAGGACCGACAGACAGACAGAATTTGCGATTACTATACGTCACTTGGTTAATACCAAGTGCCATAAAAACACTATGCTACAATGAGATTAACCGAACAGACGGACCAAAGGATGATGAAGCGATAAACGATAAAAAGCCGATTCCGACAACCTTCCATGCAGGAGGGCCAACTTTGCACTTCTATCAGGGACATCAAACTTACGAATTATCTTACCATTGCTATACCAAGGGGGGAGATAAAGTAAAAATTTACAATATCTGAAATAAAAAGTCAGAATCTGATTAACATCATTTTTCTTTAGAAGGGGATAAAGACCAGATAGATAAAGGATAGATTGATCACAGAATGTAGCATATAGCCTACCCAGTGCACGCCTATTTTACTTCCCTCGATTAGCAACTATCTTAGAATAACCTATTTGAATAACTGGGCCGTATTCAAATCAGCCAGCCAGCGTTCAGCCAGGAAACACATAAGTCGCAAGAACTCCAGTCTCATTAAGCAGTGACTACTAGCCTATATACCGATCTTCGATCATTTCGGACAGGCCCAAGATGACAAAAAACAAAACATAGGCTACTCAACACAACAGCATAGCCCAGGCAGAAGCAGCTTACTAAGCCCAACACAAAGCATTAGTTAAGTTCAAATAGCTCAACAGTTGTAATTAATTATCAATCTACACCAAAAGACAGAAAATTGCAAATCATGAGCAATGTTCTTAGTGCTCTTCAGCCGAAAATATAGGAATAATAGGATTTTAGCCAAAATATAGGCATTTTATAGGAGTGCATTAAAATATAGGAATTTATTGGAATTTATAGGCGAGTCCGAACCCTGGTCCCTCTTGCCCAAAGTTTCAAGGTGATTGAGGTGATACTCAAGGTGTTTCGAAGTTTAAAGGTGTTACTGTAAAAATCATGATTTTTACAACTTCACTCTGCTTACTATTGAGAAATAATAACCTGTTGCAACATGGTATAGAATATGAGATATGCAACTTCACAACAACAGACATGAATATATCAGGAGCAGAATTAGCATATTTATGTTAATGGATGGAACATCCATAGGTTGTTTTGTCATTTTGTAATACATAAAATTAGGAAACCCTAATGTGGTTGGAAGGCGTAGTTGCACCCAAGTCTGGCCCCTAAGAAGAGAGGGGATGTTGAGCAGAGGATTTCGTTTAAGGAGTGAGCGGAGATAGAGACGTGTGAGCTATATGTTTATTCCCAATTTGTAATTTATTCGGATGAGAGAAGGGTGTTCTTAGAATCAGTTTTGAGGCCACCTCCTCCAAGCGTGGAGTTGGCGTTGAAGAAGGATTGAAAAAAAAACAGCAAAACAAAAAATTTACGGTATGTGACAGGAAACTTGTGGCTATACAGCATATTGGGGTCCATCAATGAAAGAACATACTTTAGAATGTCGTATAAGTTTCTCTGTGCTCAAAAACTTAAAGTTGCAATTATTCTCGAGAATTCCGTCAGAATAGATTACGTAGAAGAAACCCTAAACACAAGTGTTTGATTCTGTCATTACCTATTGGATTGTTTTGAAGCATATCTCTTAGGAATTTCTTATAATGGATGACAGAATATCCATTATATTTGTACAATAGAGGGGATACAGGACAACTGGCACATTCTAGCTAATGCAGTTAATGTGAATTTTGTTGTCCAAAGCACGTCCCGACCTCTTAAGTGAGGCCATCTCTCTATCTTTATGTTGATACAGACTTTGATAAATCTTCTATGCATTTTCTCTGACTCACTGGTTAAATAACTTAAATAATCATTAAAAACCTATGGCTAAATCCTGATTATATATGCCCATTATAGACGTGCACAAGCTAGAATGCTATTATCGAGAAAGATATTGCGAGAAAAAAGGGAACACTAGGAACGACGTTTGAAGCTGATACGTACACTAGATGGCTTCAAAACAATCCAATAGGTATTGACAGAACCAAATACTTGTGCTTAGGGTTTCTTCTACATAATCTATTCTGACGGAACTCTCGAGAATAATTGTAACTTTAAGTCTTTTGAGCACAGAGAGACTTGGACGACATTCTAAAGTATGTTCTTTCATTGATGGACCCCAATATGCTGTATAGTCACAAATTTCTGGTCACATACCGTCAAGTTTTTTTTTTCAATCCTTATTCAACACCAACTACACACTTGATGGGGCTGGCCTCAATACTGATTCTAAGAGCACCCCTCTCTCATCCAAATAAATTATAAATTGAGAATAAACATATAGTTCACACGTTTCGATCACTGTTTACTCCGTAAACGTAAAATCCTGCTCAACATCCCCTCTCCTCTTAGAGGTCAGACCAGGGTACAACTACGCCTTCCAACCACATTAGGATTTCTTAATTTTATGTATTTCAAACTGACAAAAAACCTATGCTGTTAGAAGATCTAGAGTCACTGACTTCAGAGTCAGTGCATGATAAAAGTATGCGTCATGAGGCGCATGAGCTTCTCAGGGACATCGTTTTCCTGTATATTGATATGAAATCAGAAGATGGCTACGGCGATGCTATAATATTATGCTTCATGGGATGCTCTAGAACCCGTAGGAGCAAGAAGAGTTGGTAAATATACCCAAATCCAGGTGGAAAGTCCGCTTGGTTCGGACATGTAGTAGTGTCCCTGATTGAGCTAAACGGTTAAGAAGGACAATGAAAAATATCTTAGCAGCAATGATTATAAGCGATATTTCCCAGTAGTTCTTGCATTCAGCATTGTCCCCCTTTTTGAAAAGGGAACTGATGATTGAACCTTCCTATTAAGTAATGATTGAAATTTTAAGCAACGATTTTAAATAGTCAGCTTTACCAGTGTTAGTGGTTGGGACCTCGAGATTCTATTGCCCAGTTGAGTAAAATTATTCAAATCTTATTTACAATTATAATTCGTCGAATCTTTGTAAGGTGGGTGTTTATATGATTTTTGTCTACTAGGATGTTCTCAAAGAGAGTACCAGAAGGCTAATGTGGGTAGGGAGGATATATCAGTTTTATCTTTTAATTTTCGTATCTCAAGGAATTTTATCTTTCTTGAAAGGAATTGTCATCTTATTATCGATGACTTTTAAAATCCCTAACCCCCTCCTCCTCCCTCTGCAGAAACAAAAATATTTTCTATATAAAAAATTACCGAGCAAAAATCCGAATGCAGTTGCTGCCTGAGGACGGCTGAGATCCTTGAATATACCATGAAAGTTGTCTAATCCGTTGTTGAGACCTTCATCAACCATCTGAAGAATGCTCTCACGGGTTGGCAAATGAAAACGAGTCGTTACACTCACAAAACTAAGAGTCTAAAAGAAATGATTTAGGATTCCAGTAATTCAAGCGGTAAAGGCAGAATAAGTATTATTTTAAATGTATCGGTATTAAGGCCATTCGGTACCTTAAAAATCATTTTGTAGGCCCCATCGTTGGCCAAACTAATCAAATGATATTTCGTTAGAATTAATAGAAACTGATAGATACTGAATATGTCAATAGTCCGGAAAGCTAATGAGGGGCTAATTTAAACAAAAATATTTTTTTTTCAATTGTTAGACAAAGTACTGTCTATTTAATGTACCTGAAGAAAAAATAATACTCCCCTGTATCACCAAAAATCTACAGCTTCTACCACCACAAAAAACTCCCAAAAGTGACAAATTGTTCAAATGATATTTCTGTTGACTGATTTTTAACCTTTTACTACAACGCATGCTAAAACATCATTAGGTTTTGAACTTTAGGTCCTAGAACATTATATTACAGTCTTGAACTTTAAAGAGGAAATTAAACCGAAACAAAACAACAAATTAATCTTGCTGATGATGTAAACTTAATTAGAACTGAATGTCTTTATTTAAGGAGTTTAAGGTCTAAATTATAGCATTTTTAGATTCTAATTTATGACTGACTACAATTGAATATTTATGATGGATTAATTTACGACCTTGCAAATCATTATAAAATAACGCATTCACAGTGAGCCTGCAATATATACCAAATATATACAAGGAAACCAATCACTGTCTCATGTTTTTTTCTTCCTTATGGAACTTGAAACTTGGAACTCGACCGATCAACCTTTTTTCAAATTGCCAATAATGCAAACAAAAGTAAAATTATCTTAAATCGGGCTAATTATATTATAACAAATACTATTTGTTTATATTACTTAATACTATATATTACTATATTATATTATATATTGCTATATTACTATATTATATTATATATATTACTATATATTACTTAATTACCTAGTTATATTACTTAACAAAAGTAAGATTATCTTAAATCGGGGCTAATTATATGCGGTAGTTACTCTTTCCTTTAAGGTGTTTTCTAGGTTCTGGTAGCGCTCAATGTTCGGCCAAAAAACAAACATCTACTGCAGAGAAATTTATTTAAAAACGATAAATTGAATGTTATAAATGTTGACTGTTATTTTGTTATAATGACGGTTTGGTTTTTATGTGTTGTATGTTTAACCCAATAATTTTAACTTTTAAATTGTGTTTTATAGTTTTAACCATTAGTTCTTCTGATGAAGAGAAGAAAACAGTGTCGGTCTTAATTCTTAAGCAGAGAACTTGCTTAAGGATAGCCATATATAAAATCAAGTTTTTTTTTGCTGTTGTGGCTAAAATTTTCAGAAATCATTTCCCCGGACATTTAGCATATTCAATACGCAACAATGGCGTTAATTAGAGGGGGCATGTACCCCCTTATATATTTGAAAAACACTTCTTTCGGTATTATCGAAAACCTACACCTTAGACTAAAAAAAATAAATAAATAACAGTCTAAAAAAATTACAGCCCAGGCAAATAAGATATTACATAGTAATAGGGGGCGTAATTACGCAAGGGAGCGCAACGGCTGAATTTGCACTCTGTCCCTAATTTTTCAAAAACACCGTTTGGTAGGACATTTACATGGAAAAATACCTTCTTCTGGCATAGTCATTAAAAAATTTTTAAACAGTAACAGTGCCCCTCCCCCTCGATTTGAAAATTCACTTTTCAAATCCTTTCCACCGACTATTTAGTAAAAGGTGGTTATGTTACGCTTTTTTTACCATAATCACACAGTAACCCCTCCTATCTAGTTACCTAAAAAAAAAAAAAAAAAAACGTTTTGGTAGGAAACTTTCATAGAAATAATTGATGCGGTTGACTAAGCAGCGGTATATAAGTACCACCAACAAAACGACATACAACATCGCTATTTTAATTCGATCGAAAATTGAATTCTTATATATGATTATAGAAAATAACATTTTTAGTATAAAGGACACTTAAAGATGTCTTGTGTACATTCCTGTAACAGTGGTTAGACCAACAGAGGGCTATTGGTTCAATAGTCCTGAAATATAAGTTAAATACTTATTTATTTTACTTAAAAATAAGCGTTACAAGTAAATATATAAATACAAAAAATAAAGTAAAAACGGAAGGGAAAATAATTACTGCACGTCGACAGTTTTATACCAATATAGTCAGTGCTTTACTATTACCCCGGCCACTTTCTAAAAAGGAAAAGAAGCTAAGCAGTATTTCGCCACAGTCATTAAAAAAATTTTAACCCAAAGGTATGTAAG